>NW_013667364.1:211056-212777 GCF_000517525.1 Limulus polyphemus | reverse complement strand
GGAATGGTCAAAGTAACTTTGTAGGAAGAGGTAGCAGGAAAAAGAAGTGGCGGTAGGGGTACTTTCTCTTACTCGCTATCAAAACCCAGCTCTTAATATCCCCACACTGTTTTACGTTATTAATTAATTGAGGATAATTGGCAGCAGAAGTGCCTTACGGGAAGAAGTTGTAAGGTCACAGGTCAAAGTAGGAAGTGGGTATAATTTAAGAAACAGCTCTTCATATAAACGTTATGGTGGCTGTTGTAGTATAAACTTCATCTGAGTTTATGTATTACTGCAATGGTGGCTGCCATTTTTTATTGCATTGCTATATAGAGAGTGCTAGTTCACGCTCTGAGGTATATAAGACGTTTGTGTGCCCTCCCACACACACACACTGTGTGTATGTTGCGTTATAGAAACTTTTGTGTGTGTGTTTTCTTATAGAAAAGATCGGGTTATCTGCTGTGTCCACCGAGGAGAATCAAACCCCTAATTCTAGCGTTGTAAATCTGAAGATTTATTGCTTTGGGACGGAAAATTTAATTTTTTTTGTTTGGCGTAAAAACGTTGCGCCATCTATGAATATAGTTAGCGTTAACTTACGTCAAAGATAATAACTGCTCAAAATCATCACTAATAAGGTTGGAGGGGTTGTGAACCTTCATTCACATGCCCCTTGTTCCATACTATCATCCCACAAAGTTTGATTGAGATTGGCTCAGTGACTTAGGAGTAGTTAGATAAGGGACAAACGGACAGACACACAATTTTTTTGTACTTTATATATTAGAGCTAATATTCCACGATTACCACAAAAATAAAACTGTTAATAGATTTTTAAAATATTAAATAGTAAAATCCCAAAACACGATTTAATTACATGAAAGTTCTTAATCTTTCACGTGTATTTGGCCTCAGATTTTGCAAAATATGTGGTCATATTGCTATTATTTCCTATCTTGGCTATCTAGTAACAGTATTATTTTCACTGATATTACATTGTCGTTAGGATGTTTTGGCGATATATATTTTTAGCAAAGATTAAACCAACAAAAACACGTTTCTACAAAAAAAGACGATATTTGTATATTGGCTATAATACGATTTTGCATTACTTCAGGACAGTATGTTACTGTTCCAGACAGTTATCAGATAAATGACTTTGCCTAACAGATGTTTCATAAGCGCTTATATATATATAGCAATTACATAGTTTAACAAAAAATTCTGCCCTGGTAGTGTTGGCTTAGGAAAATGACTTTCCTCCTATCTTGATAAATGAAGTGTTTTTTACAAGTTCATACACTTTCTGCTCTTAACAGAAAATTCTCATTGGGGATCAGTGAATGAAATTTAGCAATTGTTTAGCTTGTTTAGCCGAGTGCAGCCCGATGGTTAGGATACCGAACTGTGAGGCCGAGGTTCCGTTTTTCGCGACACGTTACCGCCAATATAAAAATCGCACTTTGCATTTTGGAGCCATATGTGCATAATAAGAGTGATGCTCAATCCTACTATTCGTTGGTAAGGAGTAGTCCAAGAACTGGTGGCAGGTAGTGTTGATTAGTTACAATCCCTCTAGTCTACCACTTCAAAATTAGAGACGACTAACACAGATAACCCTTGTGCAGCTTTGCGCGAAATCCAAGAAAAAAAAATATTTTAGATTTTTTTTCATGTATCATTAGCCAGGATTTTATCTGAGAGATCTGCCGTAGTGAGAAGTACAAGTTTAA
>NW_013667364.1:191383-210056 GCF_000517525.1 Limulus polyphemus | reverse complement strand
GGGGGGGCACAAGTTTGATAAGTCAAATCCGTAAAGAACGAAACAATTTAGCAAAGTAATATTTGTAGTTACTTGTTGCTTTAGGCTTACGGTTGATTCTAATGCACAGCAAAACTCGCATTATGTGCAAAACGTAGTGTTCGAGCTACATGGTGCCAGGATTGCCCAACGAATATTCATGATATTTACTAGTTGATATCATTAAAATATATTTAAATAGCTAGAAGTTTTATAACATTTGACAATTGCTTGTAAACTATATTAACAGAGACTTGAAAGTTATAAATCTTAAATCTCAAATTCTACTTTTCAGATAAGTATTGAAACTGCATGAATGAGGCTCATTCTCTTGCAGGTTTCGAGCGTGACTGCATAACACAAAAGTTTCCAAGAAGTCACTTGTACAGGATATTGTATGATTCATAGCCAAAATCGTATTGCTTTCCAGGAACTTTTCATAAATATTTAGTATTTTCCAAAGAAAAGGATAGAAAATTACAAAAGATCAAATAATACCAATGTTTCGTCATTTTGAGTGATGCTTTGCTGACATTGAGATAATGAGTTTGTTTCCGTTGTTTATTTGTTCTTGACATCGAGATACTCATTGTGTTTTAATATCTCGTATATTATGTTACTTGTTTCCGACATTAAGATATTCAGTGTAATTTAATATCTCGTATATTATATTGTTTATAGCTGACATTGAAACGCTCATTGTTCAGTATCTCATACGCTTCCGTTACTTCTTTATTGCTGACATGAGATGTTGAATGTTCTTTAACATATCATATAATTATGCTGATATTAAGATGTGAAATGTGTTTTAATACATCGTAATTTCTGTTTGTTGTTAACAACATTGCTACTTTCAGCAAACCTACATATCTAAAACTGAACAAAATTAATTTTTAACATCAGCCACCTATAAGGATATCTTCAATCAAATAGCGGGATTGACTGTTATTTTTATGTCGCGTCCACAGCATATAGCGGGCTCAAACAATGAATCTTCTGATCTGCAGCCATGCTCGCTAATCATTAAGCCACACTTGGCCTTGCACAGTGTGAGATGATGTGGGATGAAGCCATTTCTAATAAATAGTGATTATGTTGTCATGACAATGCACTGTATAACCTGTACTTAATTTTTATTTACATTTTTGTAACAAATCAACACTTACCTCATTTAGTGAATGCGTTAAAACTTAATAAAAATAATACATGAAATTATCATTATAGTAAAATGATGTCAAAAATATAGTTTTTAAATACGAGTAAAAGCAGAAAAGTATGCTATAACTATCAATATATCATAAAGTTAAGGACTCCTAATCAAAGGTAAACTACATAAACGGATCAGGACTAAAATAATTTTAAAGGCAGCTTATAAATTAGTAGAAATATTTGATGACATAAATAAATACACAAAAAAATAAAAAAAATATATATGTAGTGATTAAAAGGCATTGAGTCCCCCTGTGGTACAGCAGTAAGTTTATTGACTTTCAACCCTAAAATTCAGCGTCCGATTCCCCGCAATGGACATAGTAGATAGTCCGATGTGGCTTTGATCTAAAACACTGAATAATCAGTTAGGCCTCGTCGAGGTTATAATCTTTCCGGAAGTAATCCCATTAATATCTCATGATGATTGATCAGATTAGGAATTATAATTTATTATTAACTTCACATGTAAAATAAATCTTGATAAGTGTCAAATTAATTCAACGAAAATTAATCATTATTAATAACATCATAGCCATCACTGATTTTTGAAATGGTACATTCTCACCTGTTACAGTTTCCAAGATTCACACAGCTCACAAATGCACAGAATTTGAGTACACTTTTAAGTGTTCATAAACACAAAAATGATATTTAGCCGTCTATCCAAAGGAAGTTCTGTCCCATGTCGTACTACATAAAATGTTTTTTTAAAACCTTTCTAGCTACTTTGTACTACGATCATTACTAAAACAATTTTATATATTTAGTTTTTATTAGAATAAAATTATGAATCGATTCAACTAGATTACCATGCGACAACATTTTTTTTTAAATAGAACATTTTCCGCTTTTTTTTAGTGAAAACTGTCTATGATAACTTTTCTAACCGTGCAAAATAAATGCCGAAATAAAATTGAATCTATAAATATTTTTATTAGTAATTTCAACCAGAAGGGTACCTTATGTCAACATGGGCTTAACCGCTAAGAAGCTAGAGACTTCTAAGGTTCAGACATAACCATTCATACTGTAGAACTGTTGACCAGATGGGGGAAACCAGTCAGCAATATCCGCCACCTACACAGCTACTCTTAACCGAACATCAGCATTGATTTTTCACACTCATAACGCCTTCATAGATGGAAATACGGAGCGTGTTCAATGGCGTATCAACATTCGAATCTTGCACCTTCTGATCCACAGCCCGGTGTGCTAGTTACTATAGCAAGCTCGGCAAAATATTTTTCTAAGTTAAAAGCAGATATCGAAATATAATTACACTATTGCAACATTGAACTCTTATTTTCTATGCCAAGGCCTCAGTGCTTAATTTCAATTATTAGATATTTTTTTTACATAGTGGTATTTGCAAATCTGATAAAATTAACTGTTTTGGCTTGAAAAAGACTCCAAAATTTTCTGTTATGATTCATATAACCATAGGTATGGATACTTTTCAGAGAATATATTTTGAATTTGTTCGTTCCTAAGTTACTTCAACTTCTCTAAGTAAACCTATACATTCTTTGTTTGCTCATCTGAACATCTATGTTATATAATCGGCAAGATCAAAGGTCCAAATAGTTTAAGTGCAGCCGTTCATAATTCTAAACTAACGTACAGACTAATATGTAATCAGTCACAACATCAACCGCCTGAAATAACTACTTTTAACCGAATTACATTGACTGTAACTCTTGATAAGTGCTTTATATTAAAACGATTCTGAAGCTTTACTAGGTCATTACAGCCCATGTCGCCACGTTCTGTCATGTTCTATCTGACTGCGCTGCATTTTGACAATAGTTTTGCATGGCAATAGGGTGTCATGTCAAAATTACACTACTGTTTCCTGCATGCTTTACATTAACCATCTAGTGTACGAGAACGGCGGCTTCCCAGCTCTCGTTTCAAAAATCCGATCGCACAGAAATCCATACGAGTTGCGTCTGTCTCCTTAACTTGTATGTCTTCGTATAAAATAAAAAGAATACCCCTTCCATTTTACAACTGCTTGACATATGTGACAGTTAAATGGATATTTTGTGTAAGGATCTTGTGTGCAGGTGACTTATGTCGTTTATACGACGGAGATCCTTCTTGATAATGCTGCTTACTAGCTTGAGACACATGGACGGCTTTTTTCCAGACACTAATTTTTGAGAATAGTACATCCTCACTCGTTACAAGACGCCACACTTTTCTTACCATGGCTGGTAGATATCCTCGATATGACCACATCTTTATGACCCGAGTGTACGAATATTTTGAGTCGGAAGAGGCTGTTACATACTCTTCCTGAAAGCAATTACTTTTTGGCTCATCAAAACGTCGAACAAATGTGCTTATTTATATTAACTTTGGTTGCCACGTGACATGCTGATTTGCATATTAAAATCTGTTTTAAAATAACAAACTCAACCCTCTGTAAAGCACCCACAACAAAAAG
Source organism: Limulus polyphemus (assembly GCF_000517525.1). Classification (NCBI taxonomy): domain Eukaryota; kingdom Metazoa; phylum Arthropoda; class Merostomata; order Xiphosura; family Limulidae; genus Limulus; species Limulus polyphemus. Next base: position 206,377 of record NW_013667364.1, on the reverse strand, counting down.
TGTGAAATGTGTTTCGTAACGCCACGTCTCTAACCCGAGACTCGGTTTTCCTGGCCGATAGACTAACTACAAGGCCATGCTCGGATCCTCTATATTTTGTTATTTTGAAATACTTGGTTATTATCCAATGTACTATCATCAGTTACTGTTTTCCATTTATTTGAAGTTTTTTATAGCATTGTTCTGATGGTTTTAGCCCCAGTGCTAAACTAAAAAATAAAATAAAATCTTATGTTTTATTTAGTATATTTGTAAGTGCAACGGCAGAAACGGAATTCATTTTAACAGAAGTTTTTATTGTTAGAATTTTTCACATATATATATATATATATATACCGTATCATAGTTCTCAAGAACGCAATTACATTATATTCTGATTTTCTTTGTTAAAAAATAATATTACCAAAGAAACACGATATTTCGATTTAACGTAAGTAAGCAATGCTTTATAATGTGACTGTTGAATAAGAAAATACAAACCCTATTTTTTAGGAAACATTTTTATGTCTTCGCAAACACGATCCAGAAAGTTTCGAGCTTGTACAGCAATGCTTCAGCATCTCATAAATGACTTGTACTATGACCGCCTCTTCTCTGATACTGCTTCTTTGTTGGTGATATTGACAAAATAATTTACTTTTTTTAATGCTCATGAGGAGGCTTTATACTCAAGGACGCTACCGGATTGTGGTATTTACATGCGCGTGTGTGTGTCTCTTCCTGTTCATCTTTGGACATTACTGTTCATGTTCGATTATTATTTTCTCCAAGAAGTGGAGAAAACAACATGTTTGAAGTAAACATTATAACAAAATCGATTTTGGGCAGTAGCGCCACATTAGAGTATAGTTCTTTTATAACTGAGTTTTCACATAACATGATTGATTACACTATAATGTGAGTTTTCATAACTTTACAGAAAGAGAAAACCAAGACTGAACACTTTAATTACGATAAAAATAACATGAATGGTTTGTAAAATGTAAAATGCACCGTGTGTTTCAGAAAATAATTTCGTATTTCAGTGCTTATGTACGATGAGTTATTATATATAATGTTCACACACGATGCTATAACATTATATTTAATGTAAAATTAGAAAGTCATTCGGATAACTGATATTCTTCCAAGTTGAACCAATCAGTAATTTATTACATTCAGGCGTGATTAATAATCTTCAGGTTCTGCAATAATTTCTTACTTCTAAGTCACTGGACAGGTTCTGCAATAATTTCTTACTTCTAAGTCACTGGACAGGTTCTGCAATAATTTCTTACTTCTAAGTCACTGGACAGGCTCTGCAATAATTTCCTACTTCTAAGTCACTGGACAGGTTCTGCAATAATTTCTTACTTCTAAGTCACTGGGCAGGTTCTGCAATAATTTCCTACTTCTAAGTCACTGGACAGGTTCTGCAATAATTTCCTACTTCTAAGTCACTGAGCAGGTTCTGCAATAATTTCCTACTTCTAAGTCACTGGACAAAATTCGTAATTGAAAATCTTTTCCAGTTACTTAAATTAAAATCACTGAACCAATTCTTTATTTACAAATTACTTATTCTTACTTTTAAATTACCGAAACAACCCATTTTTAAAATATTTGGTTCACTTCAGTTTCTAGCTTATCTAATGTTCGATTAGCTCTTTACTTTCTAAGCCTTAGATTCCGTAGTGGCCAAAGTGCTTGACTCGCAATCTACGAGTCGCGGGTTCGAATTCCATCACCGAATATGCTCGCCCTTTCAGCCGTTTGGACACCATAATGTGCGGTTAATCCCACTGTTCTTTGGTAAAGAGTAGTCTAAGATTTGACAATGGGTAATGTTTACTACTTACTTCAAAACCACTTGAACACGTCTTTATTTCCAAAAGATTCAAAAAATTTTTACTTCCAAAGGACTCGAACAATCCCTTAGTTACTAGAGATTTGAACAATTCTTTAAGTATAAAATATTTGAACAATTCTTGGCTTCGAAATGATATAAACAGCTCTTTGCTTTTAGGTTATAAACCTATTTCTTACTTCAAAATAACTAGATTTGTTCGTTACTTTTAACTCACTGGACCATATGTTTTCTTTCAAATTACTGTTTCAATTAATTATTAACGTTTCTTTTTCTTTTAACTCACTGGACCATATGTTTTCTTTCAAATTACTGTTTCAATTAATTATTAACGTTTCTTTTTTTAATCGCTAAATCGGTTTCTTATATCCTCTAGTTCTTTACAATATATATATATATATAAATAAATTTAGAGCCCGTGTGAAGTGGAAGTTCATAATTTTTAAAAAAGCTTTACTTGCTATCTAAAGCTTTAGTTTAAAATAGATTGGGATTTGATCTTTTTTTTTTAGTTGTTATTTTTTCCTCCTGTTTCAAATTAAAAATAATGCAATGCTATTTAACTATAGATACTGAAATGTTACGAGGAAACAATAATTTTTGGCGTAGAATAATTCACTATCCTCAACCAACGTGATTCGTTGAAAGTAGGGATGCACGGGTACCCGGCCAGAAATTCTGACCTGGCCGGGTATTGGGCTACCCGGTAATACTCGGCTCCGGTCGAGGTTAGGCATCTAAACCCTAATCTTTGTAGGAACTAACGCGGCACTGAAAGTTACAGTCAGTAATTGGTTTAGTTATTAAAAAACGTATTCCGACCAACAAAAACTTACCGCCATCTAAAAGTCGAGGATTCAGAGAACAATAGAGGTTAATAACAGGCATGGCTTGAGAAGTGGATTTCTGGGGAAGGGGAGTTGATAACAATAGGGAGTAGAGTTTAAGAAGTTGGGGCTGGGCATTGAAAGTTGATAGTAAAACTTGAATTTTTTGTTGATGATTATTTGGTTAAATGTAATAAACGTCAATTTTGTTTTTGTGTATGTTGTTTGTTTATTTGTTTTGTTTTTTTTTAAGGGAGGGCACTCATAAAGCACCCGGCCGAAGCTTAGTGGCCGGGTACACGGACCTGGTATTCGGCCAAATTTTACTACCTGTGCATCCCTAGTTGAAAGTATAATCTTGAAACCAAACGGCAAAGTTAGATTCTTAGCTCCAAAGGTCAAAATTCCTCGTTTTAGAAGTTCTAGGAAAGGACGAAAAAGGTTGGGTGTGACCTAGCGCTTAGTGCCGCGGAGTGTAAATCCGTGAGTTTATGATACGCGTTCCGTTGCAGCATATTCGAATTCCGCACTTTCGGGCCGTGGATGCGTGATAAGAGTGACGGTCAAATCCCACTATTTGATTAGAGTAGCTCAAGAGATTGTGTTGGGTGCTGTTAACTAGCTGCATTCCCTCTAGTCAGTCTATCGGTTCAGAATTAGGATAGTCTAGAGCAGATTTGCCTGAATATTCGAAAAAAATAAACAGCGAAGTAAAAAAACTCTAGAGTGTTGTCACCTGGTAAAACCCCCAGTGGCACAGCGGTATGTCTGCAGACTTACGACGCTAGAAACCGGGTTTCGATACCCGTGGTGAGTAGAGCATAGATAGCCCATTGTGTAGCTATGTGCTAAAAATACCCGGTAAGCAATATTTTATAATTCACTGCTGACGTTTTGTGGACGATTTGTAAACGTTTAATTCAACCAATGACGTTGCGATTTTATAACTATTTTAACTGACTTTAATTCTGGGTTTGTGATCGAAATATTTATCTCATTTGAAGAATAGATTTTTGAAATTTATTTGGAAAATGCTATGCACTACATGAATATTATTCTAAAATACAAACAGTAAGTTATGCAATTCAATACATTACATCTCTGTATCCCAGACAATGATATAATGGTTGCTATTTCAAACCTACACAATGGACTACCTGCACTCTCTTCAACATGAGGAATTGAACATCGGATTTTGAGCATTGTAGGTACGCAAACTTACTGCTGGCCCACCGGGAGACAATACAAAGGAATATTTTTTAAAAAGTTACAACTTCATAGATTTTTATTATGAGCATTATTTCTTTATGTTTATTTAATTACTTTTTATTAGCTGGATAATATGGAAAACATATTAACTGCCTGTAGGATTTACAGTACACGATTTGATATAGCCTTAGTGTGATATTTCTATTCCATATTTTAAGGCCAACAACAAACAGTGTTGGGTATGTAAGTTATATTTTGATATTTCTATAGCAAGTCACCCGTGAAGTCGTATGTTTTGTGTGTTGTTTCAATGCACACACACACACACACACATCTGGGAATGTGTAAATTTACTCAACTCATTATAAATAATAATAATTATTCTATTATTCAACTAAAGATCACGAAAAGAAAATTTCAAACGTTGTTTGAATTTGTATTGCAAAGTGTGTTTCTGTTAAGTGCAAAGCTATACAATGGGCTGTCTGTGCTGTGCACACCACGGGTATCGAAACCAGGTTTTTAGCATTATAAGCCTTCAGCCTTACCGCTGAGTCATTGAAGGGGGGAGCTGCCGCAAAGTATATAAAAAAACTCAGATAATTTTCCCAGCTCTTAGAAGGTGTTTACGTTGATTCACTATATGTGATGAAAGTCACCCAAACAACATATTCAAATTATATATACACACACACATATATATATATATATATGTACATATTTATACATAAAACATATGTAATATCAACAGATTAAGGTTATCAAAACTGTTTCATAAAATACTAGAAAGCAATTGTGATAACATTCAAGATACTAAAGGAATTGGCATGATATGTTTTGAATATTGATAAAAAGCAGTGATGACACGTTCTTTTCATATAATAGATAGAAATGTTAATATATTAGATAGCTTGTGCAGCTATGGCCTCTGGTGTTAGCTTATTCAACTTGAACTTCGTGTAGATCATAGGACCAACTTACAATAAAGCTATTGTTTATTATTTTGTTGTAGTTTATTCTTACATTTTGAAAGCATATGACGTTATCTCATGTCTGCGACTTTTAAGGCTGCTCTAAACTATTCTAAATCGCTGTGTATTTATTCGACACGTGAAAAGCGTCGTAATGGCTTTATTTATTTATTAGATTATTAATCACCATAATCATGTTACAGCACGACAGGGAATATACTTAGACGATTAAATGTAAGAGATCTGAATGAACAGCATTATTATTTCCACTTCAACAGTAGGGGGCACCAAAATGACTCTATTAATATGTTTATCAAGGCAACACCATTGGGATTCTTCGTTGAATACGGCTCTCAAAGGGGGGTTTTCTGAAAGTCTTTCTCGTTTAAATAACAAAGAACAAGTCAAAGATAAAACTTTTCCGTAGCAGAAGGATGCGTGTTGTACAGAGAGAAAGGGGACTCTCTGTAAGAATGCTAGAAAGTTATCACGATATACAAAGCGAGTGTTTTCATTACTAAGTATGATATTAAATGGGCGAATCTCATTGTTAAGGTTATATGCATAGAAAGTATTTCTTCTTTCCAGCTGTAGAGTGAAATGAAATCAAGATTAAAATAATTTGTTTGCTTGTTGTTAATTGCAAAGCTGCACGATGGGCTGGCTCCCTGTGCTCTGCCCAAAACGAGTATAGAAATCCAATTTTTAGAGTTATGAGCCCTCAGACTTACCACTGAGCCAATGAGGGGGGGGGGGACAAAATTAAAAGCTAGCTTTGTCGGTTTCGGAGAGTAGACCTTCTGAGGAGTAAGTAGGAAGTATAAAATGATCTCCAGTGAGGGCGTCGTGTATATCTAATAACCAACACTGAATATTTATTTGTAGTTAAGCACAAAGCTACAAATGGGGCTGTTCGTGTTGTGCCCACCACGGGTATCGAAACCCGGTTTTTAGCGTTATAAATCCGCAGACATACCGCTAAGCCACTAGGGGACGGGTAAAATGAAATGTGTCGATGAGTTGAAAATATGTGATTATTTCTAAATTAAATGTCTGCGTTGATTAAAAAGGTTTGATTTTTTTATTCATTTCGGTGATATAATAACAAAACAGTTTAATTCGGAAATGATTCAGGTTTAAATTTGAATTGACGTTTTTTCTTTCCTGAGAAACTTTATTTACTTGGGCCTAGGCGATGTGATTCCACACTACGTCTTCACTTTAGGCTTAATTACAAAAAGTATTGTGATAAAGTGCATCCAGCGTGAAAAATCCCAGCGGCTAATTAGCAAAGTTGTGTTCTCTGTAGTGCGGGGATTTTTAACGCTGGATGCATCCATTGTATAGAAACCCAAACATTTTTGCCTACAGTGCATTGCATTCAGTCTCCTTTGTTTAAAAACAAACACAATGCAGGTTTTCTTATGGAAATAACACATGGAATAACAAAAGACGGTTGTAAACGACCCCCTAGACAAACATATTGCATATACGATGTGATCCAAGGCATAAGGTAGACTGCACATTTATTTATCACTGTTTTTAGGAACATTGCCGTTGAATTCTAGTGACAAATATAACTCATTATAATCACGTTTCGCCAGATTTAAAAAAGGTTCACACCATAACAGTTGTTATTTACAAATGGCTTATATAAACAACGTTCCGACCACTACTAATGGCAAGGCCACATGAAAACAGAAGACCGCTGGCTTACAATTTTACAAATCCAATTGTCTATTATCAGCCAGTTCTACCCGGATAAGTGTTCTGACAAAGAAAATATTTATTTATAGAAAATGTTTATAACAAAAGAAAAGAGTTCTAGAGGGAACAGGCAGTGCCTTTAACAAATGAAAATCTTATCAGGAAGGTATCAGTGAAGTGTTGGAGCATTTGAAGACAAAATATTTCCTTGAAGTTAGATTTAATATTATTTACTTTGATTAATATCTAAGAGCTCAATTCTACTCGTGAAAACCAAAATCATTTTTCTTAAACATCATCTTCTGGAACTCTCTGAAAATATTATCCTGATAAACGCAACCATTTGCTTCACGAAACTTCCTCATCCGTTTAAATGGAAAAAAGAAAAGAGAAAACGTGTAGAAATCTATGTTGTTTTTTTTAGATAGAACAACTTTTTTCATGCCAAACGCAACGAATTCTTCATACATCTTCTTGTACGATAGAGGGTATCTTCAGAATTGATTTTTGTTACTATAGTGACGAAGAAAGTAACGGATATATTTTAGTATGTTCTTTGTTGTTCTTCCTAGGTTTAAAACAGCTCTGTTGTGTTTCAGATTTGAATTTTAAAAATTAATTGCGTCGCTTAAGTTTCTGAGACAATGGCATATATATTAAATGGAGGATATTAGCAATAAGAACAGTTGTGTAAATCCATAGCTGAAATCCAATATTACTAGTAGTGTTCTTCTACTGAAAAAAAAATATTCGATCTTTTACAGATATTATATTTGAAAACTTTCAATTGATTTTGATTTAAATATTAAAAAAAAGGGCAGGGTCAGTTTTCTTTCAATTCTGTGTCCTAGAGAGGCAATTTGTGTTTCACGTGTTTACTGTTGAATCGATCTGACAGTGTTGTCATAGTATTAGTGTAATATGATAATTTCTAAGAGTCATATATATATATTAGTAGAAATGTAGTTCTTTACAATAAACACGGTGATGGATTCGATACTTTGTTATGAACAGAGCCATAAACTGACTCAACTAGCCCTTGTATTCACTACCATCATATGTATAATCACCAAGTTTCATTCTGAAAGTTAACTGTCAGATGATAAAATTCCAACACATTGAAAAGGTATTCTGATGTCAATATATGAATAAATTCATTTCAAATATTGGTTTCAGCGATATTATCATTTGTCATCCAGAAATTTTGTACTTTAAACTTTATAAGAAAATAAACTGGTAAGAAATTCAAGACGTTCAAGCTTAGCTTAGCAGAAGTATCTAGCACTATGAATGTCGCTTCTTTTAAAATGTAGCTCACACGTCCAGTCTCGTTTAAAGTTTTTGAGGAGTTGCAAGCATACTCAGTATTTTTATAATTTAACCAAAACTGTTACGAGACTCGGATTTTTGCCAGCAGTTGATTTCAAATCCATTACTTTAAAAGCTAAAGAAGTTTTCACATTAATTTGTTTCAACATGAATAATGAGCCCTAAAATCGCCAGTACTTCTTTAATTTCATGTCATTATACATAAAGTTTAATCAATAATCAGCAAGCTTGATGTAAATACATTAGTTTTTATTTCTTACACGATTAAAGTGTTCTCAGCAAGTTACCTATTTCGGCTCAAGTATACTTTCGAACCGCGATCAATTTACCTTGAGACTCTATCTGAAAACTTTAAATTATCTCTTTATATTGTTCCAAAACCACCACCTAGCGTCAGTATTCGAAACGAGTAGTTATTCTATTAGGTATTCTAAACTTTACTTCTCTCATTCAAGAAGTGTTCTAAAATTCTTTAAAAAGTCATAGTCTCTGGTATTGTTCATAATTTTACTTTATGTATATATTTAATAAACAATGAAAATGAAATAACATGGGTTATAGAAAAGCCCATTTATGAACACCACAACTTTGTTCTTAGTGGAGGAATAACTTAGACACTTTTTTAAACAAATAACTCTCGACAACATTAACCGTTGTACAACCATTAAATATAGTTAAGCCCTAATTTCTGAAGCTAATGTTTTCAGGTAAATTAAAATGTTTTTTAAGTCAAGATGTTTTAAAGAAAAGTTTCATTTACCAGTAATTTGAAGTGTAAACACATTCACACTCAAAATGAAACAACATACGATTCAGAATAACTTGACCATTTTTCTCTATCCCTTCTCTGTCCCTCCATAAAAAATGGATTTCAATAAGTTATATCCTTCAAAAATATAAGTTTGTTTGTTTTTAATGCCACCGTCCTTAATTTTAAACTGTCGACTGCAGTTAACGACAATCGGCCAGGAGCACCTGCCTTCAACTCTTGGGCTATCTTTTACAAATGAGTAGTGATATTGACCGTCACGTTGGTAGATCGAGTTTGTTTGGTGACTGGTTTCGATCTCGCCACTCTCAAACTGATAGTCGGGCCGTGCCAGACCACAAAATAAAAGTACGAATTGCATTACGGAAATTAATCAAATTTCAGAAGAGTAAAAACTCGTTCGTGTTTATTGTTTGCTTTGCGTGTTTAGAGGGGTGATATTATTATATCCTGATTTTAAATGTTTATATTATTTCTTTAATGTTACTTTCAGTATCAAGTTAGAATATGTTTTTGTTTTATTTTCAATTTTACTGTAAAGATTATTTTACATTGTTAACTTAATATATGTATTTAGAATTAACTTAAATCTCCTAACCTAGCCGATCCCCTTGAGATGTTATTGGAATTACGGCCGAAAATATCGATAACACTGAGATTACCCAGCTGATGAAACAGTCAATCCATTCTAATCGTTATAAGAAAAAACATCAGAACAGTGTACTAAACAAGCTACACTCATTACTTGATTAATTTTTAGTTTTGATATAACTAGATAGCTTGTTTCAATTGGAAGTTAATATTAATCGAAGTATTTTTGTTTAATAACTATTCTCTCGTGTAAGATTGTAAATACTTTTAATAGGCAAACACATGCGTAAGCGACAGTGTATAGCATTTGTCCATAATCGATAATACTAAAACTATTTATTTGGATAAGACGATGTAATATGACAAACAAGAAACGAAAACGTACAGTGAGATATACTGATCTTAATTTATTTCTATCCACAATGGTTCAGCGATAAGTCTGTCGGCTCACGGTGCTAATATCCAGGTTTCGATACCAGTGGTGGGCAAAGCACAGCTAGCCTTTTGTGTTGTTAGATTAATTTACATTTGGAGATATGTTAGCAATAAATAATTAAACAGTTAATGTTCCTTTAAATGTTATATAAAATTGCAGTTCATTCTATTATGCTGATAAATATTTTATTGTTGTCCTTTCCTAAAGGAGAAAATTATAACAGATTGGTATAAAATACCTGCGCTCCGCTGTAGGGTTTACAGGTTCCCTCATAATTCACAGAGACCCCAATGTACCGATCGAGCTCCTTTGTTATTTCCAGTTACTTTTATAGCTATCTTAAAAGGGAGGATATATCCAGAAGTCCCGTTAGGACACCTGCCCGAGGTCCTTGAGCACGTATACCAAGTTTGATCCCGCTAGCTGCTTGTGAATGGGGGTCTGAACACAGTTTCTAAAATGACAATCCACGGATCTCGAGGTTAGTCCAGTAACACAGATTCTGATGTCAAATTCGAGTTTAGCGGCCCTGCAAACCTACTCCTCAACCCCATCCTGCTTTGGAGACCTTACGAGCGCGTTATAGCCCATCTTGGTAGTGGGCCTACGCTCCATGAATAAAGACACCACCCTCCCGGTATATCCCGAATCCGCTTGCCAAGTTTGGTCTTGCTAGCTTCAGAACTATGGGAAGAGTTCGCAGAAAAACAAACAAGTTCGCGAACACACAATGTGAATTAATCCAAGATGAGTTCAATATAAACGAGTAAATATTTATCTGTAGCCAAGACACGTATTGTTTTTAAATGGTTAACATTTTATATCCACGAGGTCTAAACTTAAAAGTAAGGTGAAAGGAATTCGAACAATCCTTGGTAATACCTTGGATGTTCTAACACGCCTGTCCTTGAATATATGTAATCATACCAGGGCGATTAAATTATTTTCTAGTATCTTTGAAATGTAACCTAAAGTATTAATATGAAAATAGATCCAGCAATTTAATGTTTATTTATTCAAATACATATAGATAGTAGATAATCGATGTATGACTATTTTATATTTAAAATATGAAAGTAAATATAAAACAGAGTTTCAATGTTCTTGACAAAAGTCGAATACGAAGAAAATACAGTAACATACATTTGAAAACTTCACAAATCTTATTAGAACAAGAACGATACGTATCGATTATACAGATCAGTTCCATAATTTAATTTTTTTTCGAGCTACATGTTAAAGCTTTTACGGAGCTGTGAGTTACCATGATTCAATACGCCTACTTATCAATAAGTCTCTACAGTTTCGAAGTTTCTATTGGTAAGTGATGTTTCGTAGCAAAGAATGTATTAAAATGATAAGAAGGATCCAAATATGTATCCGCATATTGCTACAAAAGTTATTTATATAAACTGTCTACATCGTTGTGAAGTGATTCTAAAATTAAAGTATGTCTCTGTTTGAGTCTAGAATGTTCTGTTTATAACATTGTAATCCAACTCTTCCATTTACTGTGAGGTAGGAATATTTTAAAACGTTAAGTAAAGAATCTTCCATATCCCGAGAGCTGGAAACATTTAAAGTATTAAATAAAGAGTTTAATTGTTTAAATCAGATAGTATTAAAATAGTGTTTCAATTTTTCTTGTTAATGAAATGTTCGACTTAGAGCAGCCTATTCATAAATGTCCTTTCATCTTTAAAGCTTACGCAACGACGTGGCATTCGTAAGACTCCTTATTTGTGGTTCTACAGGAAGTAAAAACAAAGGATCCAATTACATATAATACCATTTTACTGTTAACATAGAGGAACTAGTGGCGTCGATTTGAGCATGACTGTTATTAATAAAATAATAATATATTTATCGGATAATACTTTACGGGCTTCATTTAATTATAGTGGTTTATTTAGTTTATAGATTCTACTTTACTGAGAAAATTAATTAATCGATTTTGTTATTGTTGCTCTGCTGTTTTGGATTAAAGTACCATATACTAGGATATTTGCTTCTTCGGGAGATTATTTATTACTAGACGAGAAAAGTTGTTTATTGGTAAACAAAATAATTATGTAAACCAAACGAGGAAGAATTTCGACGCTAAGGCGTTACACAATAGGGTATCTGTACTCTGCCCACCACAGGTATCGAAATCCCGTTTTTACCGTTATAAGCCTACATTCTTATTGCTACGTTTCATTTTAGGGTACTATTTAATTTATAGATTTTTACTTTACTGAATATGGTCATTATAAAAATTAATTATTGTTGTTCTGTTGTTTAGGGGTAAGGCACCATATATCCTGCTACCCTATGTATAGCTAGGATAGCTGCTCCTTCAAGGCTGATTTAATCAAACATACCGAAGATTATTACTAGATAGTATGGTCCGAATCTACCACATGCCAGGAAGGAGTTCCTCTTTAAATGGAATGAGAAACACCTGAAATTAACGGATGAATACATATTTTTTCTACAGAAGATAAAATGCGAATATTGCTATTCATTAAACATTATCACATGTTATGAAAAGTTTAGTTTTATTTTATTTCAAAGAAAAAAAAACAATGACGAACAGAATTTTCAAATGAAGATATAAAATATGTTTTGTTCTCGTTTTTTTAAAAGGCACAAAGTTTTTTATCTTGGTAATGTTTCAACAATATCAATAGAATTTATACTGTATTGTCTGAGAAACGATATATTTTTGTTTGGTTGTCATATTTGATAATGAAAGTGTGTGTTAAGAAAGTAGCTCCACCACAATGAATCAGAGGTAAATTTACAGTCTTACAACACTAAATATATGATATGATTTTGGCATTGGACGGAGCGCAAATCATCCACTATGTAGCTTTGCGCTAAAAACAAAGTGTAAAAAGTCGTAATTCTTAAGAAAGTAGCTTTCTTTTGTTAACAATGAACACGTAAATACGTGAATGCAATAATAGTTGACTATATCCATATAAATATAATAGTACTATCTGTTCTCTGTTGTATGTCCATGTAACTACTTTGCAGGGAGTAGATGGATCTTCACCAAAATTGGTATGGAGATTCATTATGTCCATGTGGGGGTATATACAAATTTTCAGTTTTGCATTTTGCGGTTTTCATGGGCGTTTTTTTCGTTTTTTATTACTACTTCTCCCCCTGTTGATGGATCTTCACCAAATTTGAAGGTTTGATGGGTCCATGCGGAAATACATGCAAAGATGCGGTTTCAGATTTTGTGTTTTGCATTTTTATTGGCGTTTTTGCGTTCTTTACAATTACATATAAGAGAAGCAACTTTTTATGTCCTAAAATAACCATGAATTTACACAACTTCCATCCAGGGGACGGGTACTCCAGCTAGTGTATTCATAAATTAGCAGGTAGAAAAATGCAGTGGTTCAAAAACACACACAATCATTGCGTTAAATCAAAACATCACGGTTTTACTCATCTAAATATTCGTTATTTTACCACTACAGTATTTTTCGGTATATCTTAAGATATTGTAAGCACATTTTACTTTAAAATGTGCCAAGCATTATTCAGAGCATTTGCAAGTGCAAAATAAGCCTATTAACTTGATTTATCCTGAGTAATACTGATGAGTTCTCATACTAAAGTCCAGACACAACGCTATTCCAGGACAAACAGTTCAATGTAATTTGACTAACCTTTGTTTTACTAGTTAACTTATTTTTCAGAGTTTAACTCAAGCAAACATTTTCTTTCTGTATGAAATACTATGAACCTGATGCCTAAAGTATACCACTCGAGAAGTCTGGTGTAAGATAAACATTATATCAAAGTTAAAGCTATAGTGTGTTAACTACGATCATTACACGGTGCAGTGGTTGTATTGGACCTCATTTCCACTCTGTAATCATCAAATAACATGGTTCTGTCGAGTCCGATCATAACAAAAGAAACCTAGTGCACATTTCAAAACTTTTTTTTACCAAATTCACGACTGTAATTCTTAATCTGCCCTCATTACACGATGCTGTGGTTGCAACGAGCCTCAAGTGGCATAAGTTATTTAAGTACAACCATAAGAAAAGAATTAATTATGTTCTGTAATAAAACTGCTCTGGAAAAAAAACGTTATTGAAGAATTAATTATTTTTTTTGATGGTTTTCGCTAAAAGTTACACGAGAGATAGCTGCGCTAGCCGTCCATAATTTTGAAATGACAGACAAGAGGAAGTCGTCTAGTCAACAATACCCATCACCAACCCTTGGCCTACTCTTGTCAAACTAAACAGTGATATTTGATCTTCACTATTATAACACACCCAGGAAGTGTGAAGCGCGGTTTTTTATTATTTTTTGGTGGTACCGGAATACTAACTATGGAACCTCAGTTCAACAGCCCAGCACGCTAATCACTAGGCCACACTCGTTCAGAATTAATCAGTTAGTAGCATTATGGCTACTTGTTCTTTAAACGCTTGCACTATAGTAGTTTCTAGTCGTGAAGACAAAATAAAACATAATTACCAATAATTAAATCTGTTGCCTTAACTAGACCGCCATTACTGGTTAGGAAAACGTTTTAGGCCAAAACAAAAGCAAGATCAAACCTCTGACGTCCTGTTTCTCACTGGAAGGCAGTCAAGAGAACATCAGCAGATACTGTAAAAAATCTTTAAATCGACAATTTTTCCAAAACATTTTTTTGCCACTGCGATAATGCATATGGCTATATAACCTGGCATCAAATGACTGAAAGATATTTATATTGCCATTTATTTATATGATACTTGATAACTTTTTTAACAGTTCTACAAGAAAAGTTAGATAACAAGCCTTTCATGTTTGTCTGCCTGCGATACTTTAATAGTTATAAAAGGGCAACTTAATATTGTTAAATTTAGGTGTATTTTGCTCAACACTGTTTCACTGTATGCCTTAAAAAAACAAGAAAAAACAGAGCGTTGATAAAATTCTTCTAGTTCTCACATACGTCCTCGAATGTGAACACTGCACGTAAATTTTGAATTATTTCTACGAATGCCGTTACAAATTAGTTTCGAAGTTTCGGTTTAGATTGAGACTACAACAAAAAATTGGATAAAATTTATCAATAAAATTATATTTAAGAAAGCAAAAACAATAAGAATGTTTGTATTGAACGTTAGCTTAAAGATGTCCTTTTGTAAATCGCTAATATTGAATACTCTACAATACAAATAGGTTATTTTTGGTAAATAAATAACTAAAATCAGATTGTAAAGAACTTCTTGTTCGTGTTAGAGACCTTGTAACTCGCACTATAAGAAAATATGACGTGAATTCATCATCTTAATAACAAC
>NW_013667364.1:184023-190484 GCF_000517525.1 Limulus polyphemus | reverse complement strand
CTTCGTATTGTTAGTCGACACTGGGCAGCTGGTACATTATTGAATAGAGTTGTTTAACAACAAGTAAAACGACTTGTTGTTAAACAACTCTATTTAATAATAAGAATCGCATCTTTAATAGCGTAAGTAAATAATAAGATATGCAAAATGTTCATATGAATTATGCGAATGCATCCATTTTAGGTGTATTTCCTGTATCAGTACTTCCCCCTCCTGAATGAGAAGTCCTATAGATTTTTAAAAATCTAATATGACCAAATTGTATATTATTCGTATGTGTGTATATATATCAAACTCGGAATGAAAAGCAATACAACATTTATTATTTTTGAACTGATATGAAATAATATAAAGCAGTGAACATTTTTCAAAATTAAAACATCAGTTACGGCTTATTACTGACAGTTAATCGTATTTATAAGGACAATATTCCAGCTGCCCTTGCAGCCCTTTAAACCATATTAATATTCCAGTTGCCCTTGCTACTCTTTACACCACACTAATATCCAGTTCTTTTGCTGCCTTTTAAACCATACTAATAGTTCAGCTTCTTTGCTGCCATTTAAACCATACTAATATGCCTCCTTCCTTGTTGCCCTTTAAACCATACTAATATCCCATCTCCCTTGCTGCCTTTAAACCATACTAATATCCCATCTCCCTTGCTGCCCTTTAAACCATACTAATATCCCAACTCCCTTGCTGCCCTTTAAACCATACTAATATCCTGTCTCCCTTGCTGCCCTTTAAACCATACTAATATCCTGTCTCCCTTGCTGCCCTTTAAACCATACTAAATATTCCAGCTTCTCTGCTTCCCTTTAAATCATACTAATATCTCATCTCCCTTGCTGCTCTTTAAACCATACTAATATCTCATCTCCTTTGCTGCCCTTTAAACCATACTAATGTTCCAGATGCCTTTGCTGTCATTTAAACCAAACTAGTATTCCAGCTCCTTTGCTGCTCTTTAAATCACACAATTTGAAACTATTAGAAGACAATTGAATGAATTTGTAATGCTACAGGTACGATGTGGTAAAAATAGTGTTATAAAATAATGTCCATCACTCCTCTCACTTCACTGTTATGAAAATAAAGCCCTAGTCATGTAACCTGAACGGTCAATGATTAATTATTCAAACAGTACTGTAGATAGTGGTCCCATATTTCTCTTTCCACTAGTTTTAACCTGAATGGTTCTTAAATTTATGCGATATATGGCTAAGCGACAATGCCAAAGATCCCATTGTTGATGCATAGCCATCTTTAATTTAGAGTTGATTGACTCGAATGTCGGACCTACTGATCCAAAGACCTGTAAGATAACCAGTTGGCCACACCCGGACCAATCTCATATATGCTTATATCAGTCGTTACTTTGAAACGAATCACGGAGTTCAAGGTGCTTGAGATTTTTTTATAAAACGTACTAAATCTCAGAGAAGACGTTTGAATGGAAAGCAATCAATTATAACGGAATTTGGAAAATTAGCTCCAATTATTGTCTCGAAGTCTCCTTATCTGAGTGGTAAATTGCTTCCTAATCGATAGTACTGTTGTTCGCATGGGCAGGATTTGGAACCAACATGTGGGGAGGGGAGAGAAAAGTCAGACTTAATTATTGTGAATGTCGTGCTATACTAAATCCCACACGAAAAAGTGGGGGCAACTTGCCCACACCAATAATCTCTCTCCTATGGTTGTTCGGGCACACGAGCAAGGATGAACACAAACAAATACCCACTATCTGACGATTCTGACTCACTACTATCATAGGGTACTAGATCTGAGATTAAGTTAGATATTGATAAACACAGCTGGATGTTTTCTTAATAGTATGCAGTTGGATAGGAATATATTTCACAAGATCATATGCACAGTGAGATGCATTCCCTTCATAGAAAGGTACAAAACAGCTCAAGTGCGAAGGTAACAGACAGATGTTCAGTTCACCAACAACTTGTGCAACAATATTATTTCCATGGATGAGTTGTGTCTCACCCTGCAGGCAGACAACATGCTTATACTCATTTGGATTTTCACTGAACTTCCATACAGGAACATCACACATGTTGATGAAGGTATGGTGTGAACAGGAACAGAAGTATTCGTAAATCTACTGCCCTCTACATCTTGTGGATTAACACCATACATTATAAGGACTTCAGCGTAACGGCTTGATCGCAAGTATTAAGCACTATTGCATGAAACGATAATTTTCCATTGTAACAAGCTTCTATGAATAATGGCGAATTTTCAAAAACTCTCCTACAGTCGACTTCCAAAGTTACGTTTACAGAGTCCAAGGGCACAAAGTCTAGTAGATCGGTGAACATTGTTAGTTATTTGCGATTCAAATTTTTTTTATATCTTTCTCGTAAAAACAGATGTTGATTTCGAAAGATAGTTGGAGCTTGCGAAGTATTGTTTGTGCAACTTCGTCAGCTTTAAACCCTTGTTTATTATCTTGTTATTGGTACTAGGATAACATGTCCAGCTTCGTCACAATTGCCTTATAATTCAGAAGATTCTCATTAGTAACCGTAAACTTCGCTTTAATGAGGATATTGTTTCAGATTGGTAAAGAGAGAACATTCAAGACTTCCTTCTATTAAATATGCTGTAAGAATATTCCTTTTTTCGGAAATAGCTATAACATATTTCTCTAGCTAAGTTGTAATGGTGAATTATTTTACTATGGAATGGTTTGTTTGTTTTAAATTTCGCGCAAAGCTACACGAGGGCTATCTGCGCTAGCCGTCCCTAATTTAGCGGTGTAAGACTAGAGGGAAGGCAGCTAGTCATCGTCACCCACCGCCAACTCTTGGGCTACTCTTTTACCAACGAATAGTGGGATTGACCGTCACATTATAACGCCCCCACGGCTGAAAGGGCGAGCATGTTTGGTGGGATGAGGATGCGAACCCGCGGCCCGCAGATTGCGAGTCGAGCGTCCTAACCACCTGGCCATGCCGGGCCCTATGGAATGGATGGAAAATCACTTTGGATCAATTATATAGGTGATAAAGATATCGTTTGTTGCGCCACACTCGCAATTGAAACGACACATCATTAATTTAACAGAAGAAAGTCGTAATTACAAATAGTGCAATTAATTCTCTATTTCTTAGCCGCGGCATAGAGGCTCGTATAATGGCTCTTAGTTTTTATGTGTGGTTTTTTGTTTTATTTTTCAAGTATAAAATTTAGCTCATAGCTTTGTCATCTCTTGACCGATTTGAGATCTAATTACAATTTAGGATTCAGAAGGTCAAACCCTTTCGAGTGATATAGTTGACCACGCCCAAGTTCTCGTAGCTTAATTTATTCTAATCCTGCCTAAAAGAATTTCAATTTGAGGGTAGGCTCGAAAAAATCCTGATAAGTAATATAATCGAATCGGGTATATGCGCGCGCCTCGCGCTTGGTATTGCTCGCGCACAAAAGTATAACTGATAAAAAGGGAAACAAATGTCTCATAGATGAATTTACTCTAATCCTGCCTAAAAAAATTTAAGTGCCGAGGCTATTGAGGATTCCTTCTTACTTGAAATTAATAACACCCATAAAAAGCTGTAATTATACTGATTGTGGTTTGAAAATTATCTCAGGCTTTACAGAATAGAAATATCTTTATTATCATTCATCTTATTGTACATACACATACTCAGCTAGATGTTATCTAATACCGGATTGAGCCGATATCTGATCCATGACTTGGTTAGCTAGTGTTGCTTCCGCTTTTTTTGTTGTCTTCTTACCAACCATCTTCAAATTATCTTGTTACCATAAATCAACTTCCCACTGTCAGTTTTCAGTTGAATTTCTTTGCTTTTATCCTCATACGTTGAAAATATAAACAAGATTGAACTCTATAATGTAAGCTCGTAATTTTTAGATCGTCTTAAGTCTCGCTCAAAAATTCTTATTAAATTTCTTGATTCATTAATCTTCATATAAGAATCTTGAGTGATTCCGTCACATTGTCCCCTGGTGGGACAGTAGTAGCTTTATGGACTTACAATGCTATAATCCGGGGTCAGATTCCCCTCGGTGGACACAGCATATAGCCCAATGTAGCTCTACTCTACAACAAACAAAACGCGGCCCGGCATGGCCAGGTGGTTAGGGAACTCAATTCGAAATCTACGGGTCGCGGGTTCGAATCCCCATCCCACCAAATATGCTCGCCCTTTCCGCTGTGGGGGCGTTATAATATGACGGTCAATCCCACTAATCATTGATGAAAGAGTAGCCCAAGAGTTGGCGGTGGGTGGTGATGACTAGCTGCCTTCCCTCTAATCTTACACTGCTAAATTAGGGACGGCTAGCGCAGATAGCCCTCGTGTAGCTTTCAAAACTAACAAACAAAGCGTGACAATGATAGATTGTGGTGATTCAGATATTCTTGAACTAGGGATGAAAATCTTAATATGATATCACCGAAAACGCCGAAACTTTAATTATCGAACAATAGAATTGTCATAGAAATACTAAAAAGAAGTTTTCTGGATACAGCTACATTGTACATCTTGTTTAATATTTAATTTGATTCTCTGCAATTCGTTTCAAGTCTCCTTCAATGCGAAATACACTACGAAAGAGGTATAATACAGTTCTCAGATAAACCCAAGAGAAAAAAAAAAAAACTGGAGAGTAGGCCAATCACAAACACATATTTTATATCTTGGGGCTATGTAAGCTTATGTATAAATCCGTCGTGGCGATGAATCTGCTGTCGCTGGTTCAATCTGGTGTCGTTGTGCGTAATGAAACTGGTGTGCCACTGTGTGGTTATTCCACATATTTAGATTCGGGTCTCTTACTGCTACACATTTAAATCCATTTTAATGCTTTGTGAATATGCATATAATCTGAAACACGCACGACTGCAGCCACTAAACCATGACCTGGTTCTTGGTAGTGCATTTCCATAAATGATGTGTTCAACCATGTCTTTTTTAATGATACTCTCGTGAGCTGATTCAAGTTCATATCCGAACGTGCAGTCCCAAACGCGCAGAGAAACCTATTACATCAGACTTATTTAGTTCGAGACCAAATTTATGTATACGCTACCGATCATGAATTCGTTTAGTTAACTTCGGAATGGAAAAATGTAACTGGAATGGCTCTGATATTCGAAAATATCGATATTGGTTGAATCTTTCTATAAACCTATATATATGTTTTGTTTTTGAATTGATCTTTTTAACATCACAGTACTTGTTGCTGATATTGATCATCCACATACACTTTCAATACGAGCTGACAATAAAAAGCAATGAAAGATGTCAGAAACGGTTTAGATACTGTATATTGTTTAAAAGCGAGTGAGGTCTAGTAGTAACTAGACCACCGCGATCCGTTGAGTCACCAACTATTCAGAGATTATGAAGAATTCAAGCTAATTTCGATATTGCACCGAAATGAAGGTTTATTTTGAGATAATTTAATTAAATATTTCAATCCATTTGTTTTTTTTTATAAAAGAGTTAGCACAAAGGATCACATATAAAGTGTAATAGACTTAAAATAAGATCCAAAACTCGAGCGCTTTCGAATAGTTGACTATTCTTGTTCAGGAGAACAAAGGGTGTCAATAACACATTCTGTTATTCATAATTCAAGAAAAGATATTTGATTGTTGATCGGGAGTAAAAAGAAAGGCCATTTCATTTTTCAAAGAAGATGGAACATTGACAGGGAAATAGATATGCACGAAAAAGTTTCGTAAAGAGTGCGAATGGTAGTGTGATGTAAAATTATTCATGCTAGAAATTTTCATCAAAGTGACCCGAAAAACGGCGCTAACTCGGTAACCCGTGGCCCGATTTTAACGAAACTTTTTAATTCTGTTTCTATTCTCACTTCATTACAAATATGGCGCTATTGTGCGCCGTTTTTGCTGTATTTAATTACAGACAAGCAAACAATCTCAGTTTTAGTAGTATATAGATAGACAGATAGATAATCCTATATGTAGCGCCATCTAGTGTACTTAAATTAATCTAGAAATTTTCATAAAAGTGACCCGAAAAACAGTCCTAACTCGGTAACCTGTGGCCCGATTTTAACGAAATTTGTTTTATTCTGTTTCTATTCACATTTTATTACAAATATGGTGCTATTGTGTGCCGTTTTGCTGTCTTTAATTAGAGACAAGAACACACATAAACAAACAAAAATATCAGAGTTTTAGGAATACAGAGATCCCTCGATTAATGTGCATTCGAATAATGCGTTTTCGTTTAGTGCGCTTACATTTTTTTATAACCAGTATTCGATTAGTGCGTGCATAATATTCAATTAGTGCGGTAACACACATTTCATTTTAACCATAGTAATTGAAAAGTAAGTTTTAGGCACCGAAATTCAAAATTTTGTTAAAAATTAAAAATAGAAAATGGGTAACTATTTTATTTGTCAAGTTATTACTAGAGTGTCTACCCCAGGGA
>NW_013667364.1:176403-182913 GCF_000517525.1 Limulus polyphemus | reverse complement strand
GGAAAAGCATCATCGATAATAATGGAGATTATTTCATTTAATAAATGTTTTGTTTTGATATATAAGTTGTTCGGGTTTTTCATCTAAAAAAGCGACATTAATTTCTTGACGACCTAATACTTCGCAGGGTATAGACAGATCTTCACCAAAATTGGTATGGAGGTTCATTAGGTCCCGGGGGACCTAATTTGCGGTTTCACATTTTGTGTTTTGCGGTTTTTTTATGGGTGTCTTTGCAAGTTTTTTTTTTCTTTACAATTACTTATAAAGGAAGCAACTTTTCATGTCCTAAGATAACCTTTCATTAATCATGAATTTACATTAGTTCCATCTAGGAAACGTGTACTCCAGCTAGTCATTTAATAAATTACTATCTTAAACATCTTTTGATTTTAAGCAATTCAAATGTCGTAAGTTGTTTTTTTCATGAAATTTCAAAACACATTTTTTACAAATCTTTCTTTTTAACACATAAAGTGTCATTTAATGTTTTTATCTAATTATCTAGCTTATAACAAAAAGTTTTAGCCGCGAAAAATAGCCTAGAAGATGCGGTCAGTTTAACAGCTTTAGGTTATGTCTTGATCAATGTACTGACATAAAAAAATTATCCAATAAAGAATACCTATTTTTATAAATCGCAAAGTTTTCTGCTATACTTAAATTCAAATCTGAACTTTCCTTTTTTAGTAAATATTACACAGATATTATTAACTTTTTAAAATGACAACTAAATCGAAGATCGGTTTTAGTAATCATAGCTTAAAACCAATTTTAAAAGGACTGGAGAACGTTGTAGGCGGCTAGTAATTTTCAGCACGTTAGCATCATCGCGATAAATGAGCTGAATCTTTAAACAGGAACACCAGCTTAAAAATTGTTCACATGTAACGAAAAATCCCCAATTTTATGAAAGGAATCGGAATTCGTAATTTCTTTCGACATATACAAATCTTCCGTTTATGGTACTAAGAAGTCACTTGGGATATAAAACAAAACAAACAAACAAAACTTAGATACATCATAAAACATAAACCTGATAACTGGAAGAAAGAGCTACCATCTGAAAGCATTCATGTTGTTGGGTTTCATGTCTTGTATGTTCATAAGATAGTTATCAAATATCATTACGTTGCAACATGTGACGGATTTGTTATTATATATTTATTTTAATATCGACGTTTTTTAGATTAAATTTATATTAAGAAACATACATAGCTTATACTGTTAAATATGCATTGTGAAACTCCCTCCTATTCTCCAAAGTTGTTGAAGATTCACGAGAGAAAGAATCAACAATATATATGTATGTAAACGCTTGTGTTAGCATCAGTATTGTTACGTAAAACTGAAATTTCGAGAAAGCCTCCTATAAATATAACCAACGTGACGCGCCAAAAAAAGAGTGTATATTATTGGTGTGCTAAAATTGGTACACTATAAACCTCGGAAGCTATAATTGTGATTGTTATAATACTTATCTATCGGAAAACTTCATATATTTGCCAAAGTTCGAACATTACAGCTCATTTAAGTTCAGTGGTTTCTCATAGGACATTAGTATTTTTACGAAAGCATTATATAACTTCATCGTGGAAAACTCGGCGTGTGTGGCTGGTGAATAACGAAGGACAAAGCTAGTTAGCTCCCTGTTAAGTGAATTATATCTACGTCAACTAGTAATTAACTCACTCATCATGAACCCTCGATAAGATATAGAAAAAGTTCCAGAATAGAAAGAAGAATTTATATTGCTTGTAAGTTTGTGAAACTTTTGTTTATAAATCATTGTTTGTAATAACTATTTGTAATAACTGTTATTGTAAATTGTATTATTGTTTGTATATTAAAACATATTTGTGTTAAAAAAGAAAACTGTTTGTATCAATCTTGTTGGCGAATATCATAAATTGGAGATATATCGGCATATATTTAAATACTAAATCCAGAGTACAATTGAACTACTAAATTTAAATTATCAATTAACTCATTTTCAGACCATTTGAAATTTTAATACGTAACAAAGAGAATAAAGGCAAAGAAACATAGATCATCATACTTCTTATATATATAATACATGAAATAAAATACTTTGATTAATATATATATATATATATCACCTCAATAGATAAAGACTTCCGGCTCTCTTGTCAAGTAGGATTTGAAAAAACATTTCGCAAGGTGGCTAGAAAATGTTTTGCCAGTGACTCAGTTTTACTTGAGGTATTTACCTACGCGATGGAAAAATATTTTAAAACAAATACAAAAGCACCGAAACTCGTTAAAATTGTTTTATCCCTGAATTTGATATAACAAATAAAACTTCCTTTGTCAGAAAAATTAAAATAACCTTCTTTAAAAAATAACAATGTTAATATTCCCTTGGAATATGTCAAAACAACGAATACTATTTCGTCATGTACTTAAGACAATCAAACCTGCCTCCACATTTTGGTTGACATTTACACCGTTATCTCGTGGAAGGAATAAAGAAGATTAATATAAATGTTTTACATGTATGTGATCTGAACGTTTCAAGCTTTGTTTCACTATTTTTTTATGTATTAAAGTCACAATAAATGTTTTAATAGATATTATGTAAGTAAATTGGACTTTCAAAGAAAATTAGAATATTTTCATTTGCATAAGTATTCAACCCGTTTGCTACGGCAACCTTAAATCAGTTCAGTTGCAAAAGGTCAGTTTGAAAAGTCACAAAATTAGTGCAATGTCCTCAAGGTGGTTTAACTTGACTTCAGAGTAAATGTATCTGTTCAAGCCACAACTCACATAGTGATACAACAAACCAATCAAGAAGACCAAAGAGCTGTCCAAATGAGTCAGTGATAAAGTGGTAGAGAAGTACAGATCAGGAGAAGGTTACAATAAAATTTCAACGTCGCTGATTATCCGTTTGAGTGCAGTGAAGTCCATCATTAAGAAGTGGAATGTACTTCATACCACCCTGTCACTACCCAGATCAGACTGCCTTTCTAAACTAAGACACCGGTAAAGCAGAAAATTGGTTAGGGATGTCACTGTGAAGCTAACATACTTGCAATGTTCCATGTCTGAGATGAGAGTCAATGTTCATACGTCGACGATATCCTGACCACTATATAAAGCTGGTCTGTATGGGCGAGTAGAAAGAAAGAAGCCATTACTGAAAAATAATCATCTTAAATCTCGTATGGAGTTTGCAACAAAGCATGTAAATAATACTGCAGACATGTTGCAGTAGATTTTGTGGTCAGACGAGACAAAAATTTAGTTTTTTGGTCTAAATTCAAAGCGTTATGTCTGGCAAGCCCAACAAAGCACATCACATAGTCAACACCATCCCAACTGTCAAGCATGTTGGTAGCATCCTTTTATGGAGATGCTTCTCATCAGCAGGGACTGGGAAGCTTTTCAGGATTGAGGGAAAGATAGATGGTGCAAAGTACAGGTGAATCCTAGAGGAAAACCTGCTTGAGTCAGCCAAGAATCTAAAACTGGATCGAAAATTCACATGTCAGTAGGACAATGACCCGAAACACAAGGCCAAAGCCACACAGGAGTGGTTTCAAAATAAGAAAGTGAATGTCCTGGAGTGACCCAGTCAAAATCTTGACTTGAATCCAATGTATGGCGAGACTTCAAGATTGCAGTCCATCAACGATCTTCAACAAACTTGAGAGAATATGAGCACTTTTGCCAGGAAGGATGGGCAAAAATTACACCATCCCATTGTGCAAAGCTGGTAGAGACCTATCCAAAAACACTCACAGCAGTTATTGCTGCTAAAGGTGCTTCCACCAAGTACTGAGGAGGGCTGAGTACTTATTCAATCAGCAAATTTCTATTTATATATTTTCTTTGCAGGTTTTTCTGACATTCAACCTCCTTCGCACATAACAGTGTTAAGTTTGATCACTAGAGTTTTAAATAAAAACAAGTTAAATTTTTAAAAAATTACATTATTTATATTTCATCAAAATTGGTAGGGGATGAATACTTTTGCAAGGCATTGTATGTTTAGTAAATGGAAAATGAACAATTTCACTTTATTTTTGGTCAGATATTTACATTTAGTGTTTCCACATGGTAAAAACACAAAATTACTCAACATTACATAATATGTGGATCCCACTGCTAGTAAACTGTATAAAATCAAGTCTTTTATTTGAGAATTAAACATTTATTCAAAATCAT
This sequence comes from Limulus polyphemus, assembly GCF_000517525.1. Classification (NCBI taxonomy): domain Eukaryota; kingdom Metazoa; phylum Arthropoda; class Merostomata; order Xiphosura; family Limulidae; genus Limulus; species Limulus polyphemus. The sequence goes on along the minus strand of NW_013667364.1, from coordinate 178,719 downwards.
AGCTTAGGGATAAAATTAAAAATCAACTCGGGTAATAAAACTACTTTTTTGTTCTTTGTTTGTTGCTAAGCGCAAAAGTACGTAATAGACTGTGCTCAACACGGGTATCGAAACTCAGTTTTTAGCGGTATGAACCGTCAAACTTGCGGCCGAGCCACTGGGGAGGGCAATAAAATTGGTAAAGTTCTTACATTGTTCATAAAGGGAAATTTTCCAATTGTTTTGATTATATATTTATATATATTATGCTAATATGAATTAGAAAGATATCTCACATTAATAATTTTCGTTTGTATACATCCGCAAATAAATTTTACATGCATCTATTATTCTTTCAAAATCAAAATGAGCTAAATTGTGAATCTTGCCACAAAAATATTTTTCTATTCATAGGTTAAAAATTTCAGTCATCCCATCTCTTAAACACCGAAAATATGGAAGTTAATTTTATGAAACAAACCTCGTTTCATTTCTCAAGAAATGTGAAAATATTATTCACAAAAATATATAAACTAATAGCAATTGAGAATTTTCGTGGACAAGAAGAAAATTCTTACAAACTAATGGTTCTAAGAGTTTTTAATCTCTGAATAATTTGTTTAATAATTTTATATTTTTTAATCATTATACTCTTGCACATTGTTACGAGATTCAGTTTAGATGTCACTAGTCGTGACTGCTTCTTTATGGCCATGTGTTAGTTTTTGTGTTTCTGTTTACTTAGCACTTTCTCTTATATTTTATTCATTACAGGTCCAACCACTTATTTCATCAATTTCTAAACAATAGAATCTCCTCTTCAAATTTCATTCATATAACTTTTAATTAAAAGTTGTTTGTTTTTAAATCTATTATAATAATTTTGAATTTTTGTGTGTCCTGAAAATATATGCGCATCTTACTATCTAAATAGGCATGCATGTGAACTTTTAACGAATGTAAATAAAAGGCGGGTGTAAATATACTTCAGTAGACATTTTGTAAAACATATTAAAAGCTTATCAATTTTTTCTTAAAAAGGTCTAGTGTTAGGTCGTAGAATAATATTACACGTTTATTTATTGATAGAATTAATTACGGTAAAGTTTAGTCCTCACTAAACCAAAGTAAAAAATTTACAAAAGTTAGAGTGTTTATTTATATCTTTATAGAATATAGGCCGTACTTGATAAAGGCTTAACTAATGTTAGGCCTAAGACAAGTGGACTTGTAATGTTGTTTCGAAACTTGAATCCTAAAAATGACTTTCTATCGGAACAAGATTGGTAGTTAGGAAACTGATTTTATCGATGCTAAATGCTAAAATTATAACAATCAAATTTCAAGGAAATAGTGTTTATTCCTCGAATAATATTGAGCCCATCAGATGTAAACCTACCCTTTCAACTCAGGAGAAAACAGTTCCCTATCAGACTTTCATATTCTATTACTATAAACAAGGCTAGATTTTAAACCAAATTTGTATTTATATTCCTAAACATGCTGCAGACGAGCAGTTTTATGTAGCTTTTCCAGAATGAGGAGTTTTGATTCTGTTAGTCTTTGGTGAAATAATATTGTTACGACAGCGGAAGTCACGTGACCCTGATAACACGTAATGAGTACCTCGAACGTTCCTGAATGGTCGAGTGTTTGCTTGACGCCCTCTATTTTGTACATATAAGACCGGTGAGAAGTGACGGCATAAATATTTGAATAGCAGACAGGGAGACAGAGACAGATAATCGAGTCAAGTGTGTAAATCGTTGTGAATTATAGCGTGTGTTTAAGTTAAATTGACTGTGGAAATTAAGTGTATTGCAAAGTTGTATTGAGAAAGAATAAGCTAGTTTTATTTAAGAAAGGACTTGTGTCGCTGAAGTTTCTCGGAAAGAATTTCTACGGAAAATTAACAAACGAACGACCAGAGACGTAACAAATTGGTGTCAGAAGCGGGATAGAAAATAAATAAATAAAAAAAAAGATGGAAACGAGATGTGGCAAATCAAACTACAGCTTAGCAGATTTGATGGCAGCAATACAAGAACAGCAAAAGAAACAAGAAGAACAAGAAAATAAACAAGAAGAACGAGAAAAGAAGCAAGAAGAGAGATTACAGCAGTTGTTGGAGGAAAAAAAAGAGACAAGAAGAGAGAGATTACAGCAATTGTTGGAGGAAAAAGAAAAAAACAAGAAGACAGGCAACAGCAGTAGCAAGAAAACCTGCAACAGTGGCAGCTCGAACAGCAAAATAAACAACAGAGATTACAGCAGTTGTTGAAGGAAAAGAAAATAAACAAGAAGAAAGACTACAGCAGTAGTTGGAGGAGAAAGAAA
>NW_013667364.1:173291-175423 GCF_000517525.1 Limulus polyphemus | reverse complement strand
GGAAGTATGTATTTAATTTTGATAAAACGACGTTTGAGAACAACAAAGGCCGAATTCCGGTAAGTGTTAAAAAGGAGGTTGAACTAATCAGGTGCCATCAAGCTGAAGTCAAAGTGACTGAAGGAGCTGATGATGGTGAAGTGGAACCAGGTATAGATATTAAAGCAGGGCAGGAGAAATATCAAGATTTGAAGCCAATAATTAATTTTCTTGTGTCGCTGAAGTTTCTCGGAAAGAATTTCTACGGAAAATTAACAAACGAACGACCAGAGATGTAACAATATCTAGAATCCACTATTTAAAGAAATACTTTTTTTCAATAAATTTGTTTGTAATTATGCACAAAGCTACACAAGGGCTATCTGTGCTCTGCCCACCACGGGTATCGAAACCCGATTTCTAGCGTTGTAAGTCCGCAGACATACCGCTGTGCCACTGGGGGGCTTTTCAATAAAGATATTAATATTACCGCAAATGTTTTGAGTCTGTACTAGTTTAAATTATAGGAAAAATCAAACATAACACCATATTTTGTTCCCCGATGGCTGAACAGTAAACTGTCAATAAGCTTACAGACTTAGAATGCGAAAATCCGAGGTTTGATTCTCTGCACTGGACAAAGCACAGATAGCCCATTGTGCAGCTTTGCGCTAAGAAAACAACAATAATACTAATATCCTAGCAAAAATACCACAACTATAGAAGTGCAGTATATATAGTTACATCTGTGTAATTGCTACACGTGATAAAGCTGGCACAAATAAGCTACACATACAACTTTCTGTTGATGTACAAACAATATATATCCGGTTTTGATCCATATTTAAAAAAGAAATTGTTCGTAAGATAATCCGCCAGTTTTCGTCTAATTTTGTTTATTGATAATGATTTATGTTTAGGCTTTCACGCTCAGAATCTTTAGTTCTTTCCCCTCCCAACAACTAGTATTGTTTCAGAATATTATCAACGTTAACTTCAAAACTTATGTATTTATTATTATTATTCGATGCGGCAACTGAGAAATTATAACTATATATTATGATTAATCAATTTCTCCTACATTTAGAGGTGTCGTAGAAATTCCATATCTACAATGTCAGAAAAGAGTTTCCTCTTAAATGGTGATGCCCATACTCGTCCTCTAATCAAAGACATGAAACGTGAATGATAACATCTGTGTCTGTTTTTTTTTGTGTGTGTTTATTCTGGATTGCTTTTTCTGATAGAGATCGTTTTTACTGTTTTTAATCTAATGTTTCATTAATAGTAAAAAGTCACTTGTTATTCTATTTTAGTTCACTTTCGTTTTCATATATTAAGAAAAATGCCAAAAATTCCAAGGAGCCCTGATATTTTAAATGATGACTGCCTGTACTGCACTTTATTAAATAATGAAAATACATAGATCTTTATAAAAGATGTAATAAGTATTTCAGCACAAAACAGAAAAAAAATCAACACTCAAAGCGATGAATCATAGTGAAATTCGTTATCTAATACTTGGATCTGTCAGCCAGTGAAAGTTCTTCTCCAGTTTATTTTATGCTTTCCTTCCATTAGTTTGTCGGAGATTAAATCGGTAAAGCTCCTTTAAAGTGACTTTGAAAAACTGATTATTCGGGGATATCTTGTCAATAAGAACAGCTTCTCAATTCCTTAATCTAAAAATGGAATCTCAGCTTGAGCTTTTATAAGGTAATGTACACTACGTCCAGAGAAATTGGTATTTTTTTAGTATTTGATAAATCATATATTACACTTGACAGAAATCGCCTTAAGTTTCAACACAATGCGATTATAAATTACGTCAATGTGCGCTCTTCAAGAACGATCGCAATCGAAACTTGAACCAACCTACCAAAACGTGTCGTTGTTGTTTTAGCGCAAAACTACTAAGGGGAATATTTGCGCTCTTTCCACTACAAAGAATCGAACTCTAAATGCTAGTGTTATAAGTCTGTAAATCTACCGCTTGACCCACCGACTCAACTTAAACTCTGATATATATATATATATATACACTTGGTTTCAATCTATTTGAATTTTTGATCCGTTATAAAGGTTTGAGAATGGTTAGTAATCACAATGAGAAACCTAAAATACTGATTTTTAAGCCTATTATATATAAATAA
>NW_013667364.1:166604-172421 GCF_000517525.1 Limulus polyphemus | reverse complement strand
GGCTACATCAGCAAAATTTTTAGGTTTCACCTATGACTCCAAATTAACATGTCAAAAACACATAAATGAAATTGCAAATAAAATCTGGAGACGAGGTTACTAGGTTAGAAGTCTGTCTGGTAAGAATACAGGCACATACCCAAAAAACATATTGAAAATATACAAATAGTTCATACAGCCGGTAACAGAGTATGCCTGTCCGACATGAATCAGCGTAGTGCCAAATAAAATAAGAGCTAAACTACAAAATTCAGTACTCACAAGTGCATATAAAGTCCTACGTACAACAAGTTCCCGCTTCTTACATAACTATGCAAACATACAAACACTCTATGACAAACTTCTAACCAGATCGTTCACTTATTTCCGGAAAACTTATATGAAAATGAATTAGTACGCATACTGGAGTGCTATATCATACATGATGAAAATGAGTCTAAGTACCTCTCACCCATAAATATGTATTATAGGTATAGCAACCAGCCACCTACTGCTCGACTTACCTACTATATCATTTATAGAGTATATATATATATATATATAAATTATGTATTAAAAGGTTTATTTATGTAGATACATATAAGATATGCTACACGATGAATCAGCGCTGGATTGTATGGAACTGTTTATAATATGTAAGACTTTCGCATAACAAATGAAGCAAAGTATACACCAGTACAAATGATGAACGTTGGACATAAATGGACATGACCCTGCACTGTATAAACGTTGAACAAACACCAGTGCAGGGGGGAGGGGTGGAACATCAAACCTGACCCTCTCAGATCCCGATAAAGTCGTTGTCGTTGACAGATGATATGTTGCAATCTGGAGGAGTGTCCCTAACCCAACAACAGCAACATACAATATACGCTGAACGAAATAGAATTGTATAAATAAGAAACTTACAGGCCAAAGAGTGCTAGGCTAATTGAATCCTATAGACACAAACGTATCTCTATTTTAAAAGGATTTTGTTTGTAAAAAAATAGGATTATGTGTATGTATATGTGACTGCTAAGCGGAACTGTATTGTAAAAGCTAGTGAAAATATACGAGTTAATATTACTTCATGAATTGGACATGGCACGAAAAGGGTATGTTAATTTAAACTGCGGGCAATGGACAAAATTTAACGTACTGTGAGTAATGCAACAACGTAACAAGGGTTATTACCTAGGATTCAGTAACAGCGCAAACAAAATAACAATTCCTGAGAGGGAGGAAGAGGTTAACGCTGAACGTAAACCTCCCTGGTCCAAAACAAGAACCGAATCTTGATGAAGACGAAGTTATAACAAATGCTATTGTTTGTATATATGTTTGTGTGTGTATATGCAAACCAAATCTCACAATTTAACGCTGACTTCATGCTAGCAGTCACAAAACTTTCACAAATTCTAAATTTAATCTATTCCTAGCTCTATCGACATTACTTATTTAATATATGTGTATATCAAAAAAGGCAATTTAGTTGTTTCAGTTTAATTTCTTTCTTTCTGTCGGATATTCGCCCAAACCCATTCAAAGGCTATTTGTGCTAGCCATCCTTAATTTCCAACGGGTAGATAAAAGAGAAGACAGCTGGTCAACAGCAGTCACCTTCGAACTCTTACGGTACTCCAATTGAATGATAGGATTTGACTGTTATTCCTATGATGCATTCAAAGCCCCGAACTACTGAGCATTATTTTTCTTTCGGAAACAGCATTTAGAGTTTGAATCTTTGGATCCTCATTCAATATATTAACCATTGGGCCACGTCCTACTTAGTGTTTTAAAATAATTTGGTAAGATTGTCTATAACTAAAACTAGTAGCTAATAGTTTCCTGCAATTATAAGTCATGTATACCGTAAATAAGAAACTAGGGAAATTTTAAGTATTGCGTGTGTATTTTGATGGGGGGGGGGGCACAAACTTTTCTAAAATGTTATTCTCCAATTATATCTCATCTACTCTAATGGACAGATTTATCGATTGAGATACTTTCTGAGCGAAGTTTGTGTCATTCATTAATTAAGTTGTCATGGTGATGATCTTCATTTCTACATTATAAAATTATATCTCATCTGCTCTAATGGACAAATTTATCGATTGAGATACTTTCTGAACGAAGTTTGTGTCATACATTAATTAAGTTGTCATGTTGATTATATTTATTTCTATATTCTATCCAGAACAATGATGCATATCTGGTATCTAATTCAAAATCATTTATTAACATTTCTTTAAGAATTTGATATTCGGGTATTTGACTATCTAATAACTCTGACAGTCCGTCCTGCCGTGGCTTAGCATGGCCTACTGATTAAGGCATTCGAGTCGTTATCTGCGGGTCGTGACTTCGAATCTGTTTCATCGGTAGGGCATTATGATGTGACGGTCAATTCAACTTTTCGTTAGTAAAAGAGTAGCACAAAATTTGGCATTACTTTCTGATAGACCAATGAGATTTTCGTGAGCAAAGAAACATGTGCATTAGGCCAGAAGCCAAGTGGATATCAAACATGAAGCATGAGATATTGACTATTAAATGTAGCCTAAACTGCTGCTTCTTTGGTTGTTTTATAGTGACTTTATTATAATGCTGAACCATGTTAAAAAATAAAAGTAAGCAGAAACAATTAACTTCATCTTGATCTTCTGAATCACGAGCAATTACAAACCTGCAGGATCTGTAACATGGTATATTAATGCTCAGAAGTCTCTAGCATTCAGAATAACTATAAAAGGTGGATTTTAACATTATAGTAACATGTATAAAAATATTTTCTACGACTCAGTTTTAAAGATCAAATACGTTTTCCTTCATATCATCTATTCAACACAACTCATTCCCCCCACCCCCTAAGATTCAAAGTAATCATATGAATAGAATAGAATTATATACACGGGATGAGCATGGTCTAGTAGTTAGCATACAGGACTGTGAATCTAAGAACCCCCTCTTTACGTCCCGTTGCCATAAAATCGCACTTCGCACTTTAGGAGCGTAGATACGTTATAACAGTGACGGTCAAATCCCACAATTCAATTAGAGTATTCAAGAGTTGGCGGTCAGTGCTGTTGGTGAACAGCGTTCCCTGTAGTCATCTATCAGTTCAAAATTGGGGGAGGCTAGCGCATATTGGCTGTCAGTGCTGTTGGTGAACAGCGTTCCCTGTAGTCATCTATCAGTTCAAAATTGGGGGAGGCTAGCGCATATTGGCTGTCAGTGCTGTTGGTGAACAGCGTTCCATGTAGTCATCTATCAGTTCAAAATTGGGGGAGGCTAGCGCATATTGGCTGTCAGTGCTGTTGGTGAACAGCGTTCTCTGTAGTCATCTATCAGTTCAAAATTGGGGGAGGCTAGCGCATATAAGCCTTGTGTAACACTGCGAGAATATCCGAAATATACCTCACAAGTTATACATAAATGATGATATTGTTTTGTCTTGCCTAAAATAAAAATTTTTAAAAATATTTTAACTTTTCGCGTTTATAGTAAACAACCAACGAATCAGAAATACAACGTTAGAAACCGGATTTCGATACCCGTGATGGGAAGAGCACAGATAGCCCATTGTGTAGTTTTGTGCTTAACTTCAAACAAACAAACAGCACCGATAAAAAAAAGACAATGAAATGATAGTAAGATAGAATTTCAGACTATTCTCTCAGAAGATAATTTAAAAGTTCTTACATGATAAATAAAACATGGAAGAGACGTTACACACGGTTCTTGAGATTAGAATATGAATGAATATTGTTAAAATATAAAATTGTATCTCTATAAGATTTCACCATCCTTTTACATTTCGCGTAAACAAATATTTCGCATCAAATAACTTTGTTAACGTGTTTACTATATATATATATATGTACGTATATTTATTCAATTATTTGCAATAGGCAAAAATAAAACTACTTACATCAATAAAATTTAAACAAATAATGTAATTCTTATTCGAGATAATAGATGACGCTGTCACAATTTGAGACAAAATGCATGGTGAAATAGTTATTATTTACAGGTTCCTGAGTCTTACTTTTTTACGACAGATATAACAGATCTGATAGCCTTACCATACTATGTGTTTATCACAGAAGTTGATGGTGTTACAATGTGATGTGTTTATTACAGAAGTTGATGGTGTTAGAATATGGCGGGTTTATCACAGAAGTCGACGGTGTTACAATACGGTGTGTTTATTACATAATATAAAAGTGTTACAATACGGTGTGTTTATCACAGAAGTTGATTGTGTTATAATACGGTGTATTTAACACACGAGTCATTTTGTGATAATAGCTGAAATGCGCTTATGAATTATTTTATCATATGAAACTTCACAATAACAGTATTTTAGGCACATAATATTTTACTTTTATATTTTAAGTATAATTTGTCAGAATCTGTCCTAAAGTATTATTAGTTAAATTTGATTACCAAGGGATTAAAAATTTGAGTCAATTACGATGTTGCCAACATGTCTTTTTTTACCTCTTTTCTTACTGTGTATCATCATTTGTTACATAGTAATAGGTTTAATGCATAATGTAGTAGTAACAATAATGGATTATTATAACAATACAACTACTACTTTACCTCTTTCCTTACTGTGTATCACCATTTGTTACATAGTAATAGGTTTAATGCATAATGTGGTAGTAACAATAATGGATTATTATAACAATACAACTACTACTTTACCTCTTTTCTTACTGTGTATCACCATTTATAAAATAGTAATAAGTTCAAATCATATTGCCACAGTAACAATAACAGATAATTATAACACCACAATAACTACTTTACCTCTTTTCTCACTATTTATCATAATTTGTCGCATAGCAATAAGTTTAAGTTATATTGTTATAGTAGCAATAACGAATTATTGTAACAATACAACTAAGTTAAGATAATTTTCGTTTGGAAATACATAGTTTACGACATGGCAGGCAGATTATATTAATTTTTGATTATAAAACAAACACATAGGTGTTGGAATATTAAAGTCCTCTTTTAGTGGGACTCGAAAATAAGTAAAAAAAAATATATTTTCATTTTACTTTTCTATATATATATATTCCATTCTTTCTGAACGAGTTAGCTTTTTGCCATCCCAATCACCATACAAAAACTTTTAAAATATTGCCAGGTGCCGGAAAGTCATGCTGAGAAATTACAATAATGAGTAATAACATAGTATTTCTTAGTGTATTTTTTTTGTTCTGCTTTTATGTGCTATAGTCAAACCAATCAGTACCAGAGGCTCGAAGTGTCAAAACGTTATTACACGTGGAAATCACGATCTGGAAATATCCGTTTTGAGTAGGCGAAAGTTCTCAGAATTATTAAATACTTACAAAAAACAACAACAAAAATAGTGCTTCGAAATACTTTTAGCATTCAGTGGAAAGGTTGAGGCTTATAACACTAACAATCGGGATTCGATACCTGCAGTGAGCACAGCGCAAATATCCCATCGTGTATCTTTGCACTTAAAAACAAACAGAACATCCTTGTATAACTTTCGTGAACTTCTAAGCATGGACTATAACAATATGAAATAAATTTTGGTACTATTTGTATATATTCCTTCTTTATTCCATAAAGAAATAGTGCTATTTTGTTGCTTCTAGTGCTTTTCATACAGCTCCAATAAAAAATTGTTAGTAATTTAGTACCAAGCTATACAATGAGCTATTTGTGCTATGCCCATCGCGAGTATTAAGCTCGATGTTTTAGCGTTATAAACCCACTGAACCATGAGGGGGGGGGGATCACATAAGGAATAAGTTCAAGAGCATGTTTTTAATCTCTTAGTTATAT
>NW_013667364.1:165172-165912 GCF_000517525.1 Limulus polyphemus | reverse complement strand
ATTAATGGATTATTATAACAATACAACTACTACTTTACCTCTTTTCTTACTAATTATCATCATTTGTTACATAGTAATAGGTTTAATGTCGTAGTAACAATATTGGATTATTATAACAATACAACTACTACTTTACCTCTTTTCTTACTAATTATCATCATTTGTTACATAGTAATAGGTTTAATGTCGTAGTAGCATTAATGGATTATTATAACAATACAACTACTACTTTACCTCTTTTCTTACTATGTATCATCATTTATAAAATAGTAATAAGTTCAATTCATATTGCTACAGTAACAATAACAGATGATTATAACAGCACAATAACTACTTTACCTCTTTTCTCACTATTTATCATAATTTGTCGCATAGCAATAAGTTTAAGGTATATTGTTATAAATAGCAATAACGGATTATTGTAACAATACAACTAAGTTAAGATAATTTTCGTTTGGAAATACATAGTTTACGACATGGCAGGCAGATTATATTAATTTTTGATTATAAAACAAACACATAGGTGTTGGAATATTAAAGTCCTCTTTTAGTGGGACTCGAAAATAAGTAAAAAAAAAGATATTTTCATTTTACTTTTCTATATATATATATATATATATATTCCATTCTTTCTGAACGAGTTAACTTTTTGCTATCCCAATCACCATACAAAAACGTTTAAAATATTGCCAGATGCCGGAAAGTCATGCTGAGAAATTACAATAATGAGTAATAACATA
>NW_013667364.1:150309-164502 GCF_000517525.1 Limulus polyphemus | reverse complement strand
ATCAATAACACGGAACTCTATGTAAGAATTAGTATTTTACAAAAAAAAAAGAAAAGAAAGAAAAAAACACTTTTAACACAGTACATTTTTAAATAGGTATTCGTAAGACTTTTAACAATACCTAATCATGAAAACGTAATCTTATGAATGTGATTATATGTATCTAATCAAGAAAATGGTGTTCATGAATTTAACAATACCTAATCATGAAAACGTAATCTTATGAATGTGATTATATGTATCTAATCAAGAAAATGGTGTTCATGAATTTGAAAATATGTAATCATGAAAACGGATCTCATAATAGTCGCTATGCTCCAGAAATGATAAAATTTTAAATCTTAGAAGTTATTAATTAATAATCGAATAAGAGATAATAATGATTTTATTTGTGAGAAATGATTTTTTAGCATTTAAACTACTACTCAAATTCTTATATCTGCTTATTTCAGACTCCTCCTCTTCAATACAAAATCTACAGCGAGCAGAACTATACTGAAACGAGTGTCTGATTATTAAGTAATATCTCACATTTAACCTAATATATCAGAAACAGAATCAGATAAGTAACAAAACAATTTATACATAAATTTGGCATTAGATTTTAAAGTCCTACTATGGGACAGCGGTAAGTCTACGGATTTATAATGCTGAAATGAGGGGCTCTATTACCCTCTGTTGACAGGTGCTATCCAAAATACAGCTTTATCACTCTGTCTTACTGTTGAGATATCCCCATTCTATTGCACTAAATAATACTCTGTTGTTGATGTATAAATTTTATACCCTACTTATAGATATTGCTTTGTAAGCGAAAAAGAAAAATATGTGCATTTTGGTATTGTAGTATTTTGGGTTTCTCAAGATATTTTTCGGAGTTAACGTTCGACAACTGTGACCTTTTTTCAATTAATCATTAATTATTATTATGATTTTTTTTAACTTTTACTCTAAAATAAAGAGCATAATACAAATAGCTAACATGTACTTCGATTGTTTTTACCAGATGTTTTACTTGGCATGCTGTTCCTCGATGGGTTGCGGTAAATTTACAGATTTCAACGCTAACATCTGAGGTTCGATTCCTCGTTGTCAACAGGGTGCAGGTAGCTTTGTGTAGCTCTGCGCAAAATATCAAAACCAAAACTTGACATTATGGCGACCAGGTAATTCAAAGCACATTACAAATATTGTTAAGTAATTTTCAAATGTTTCCGTTGGATGGGTTATACCAGATATTATATTTTACAAATGCTTTTCAACACCTCGGATATGCGATCAGCTAAATCCAGGCATAATAGAAAACTGATATGATTTACAAACTGTAACTAATTCCTTTAGGGCTTAAGTGGCATAATTACAAAAATTCTTTGTAATATTAGTTAAGCGATTAGTTACAGAAAAGCATAATACCACTAGCGAACCCGTGGGCCTGAGGCCCACATTTACAGTGCCGCTATAATGTAAATTTAATGCTTAAACTACTATTTTGCATTTTTCAGCCTCTATAATGCAAATTTAATTTATTTAACCAAGTTACAAATGGCAATTAGTAGGCCTACTTATTTACGTGCTCTGATGTAAATCATTGCCAATTTTGGAGTCCGCTTTTGGGAAATCTCCGTAAAAGTGTTTTTGCAAAATACACGGGTTTCCCAAGGGGTTGGGTGAAAAGTTTTATCTGTTTGTAAATTTCGGGACTGAAACGATTCGTTGGTACCAGTAAGAAGTTCATGAGTCCAGCAGTTTAGAAGAAGGTGCTTTTTGGAAGTCCCCAGGTCCCCCAGGGAGGAGGATGAAAATGTTTTTACCTTCGTGCAAATCTCGGGACCAAGACTATTCGTTTGGTACCACTTAGAATACCGGTACGACCAGCGGTTTGGGAGGAGTTCCGTGACACAGACACTAAATTTTATTATATAGATGTTAGTATGTAGTCTTGTTGCCTAGCGCTCGATCTTATCAATTAAATGTATTATATAGAATGTTTTTAAATAATATACTTTTTTTGCTTAAAATATAGAAACAAGTATTTATGGTGAAATGCATTAATATATATTGCAGGTTAAAAGAAAAGGGAACAAATGGATATTTACGTGTCAGCATGGTCCCCAGGAATGCTACCCCAATGTTGTACAGGTAATCATTTGTTATCAATTATTCTTCTGCGTGCTTTCGAGAAATTACTTGGAACAAATTTGCAATAACTGTTGCTGTTTTACCAAATATCCATGTGTTTTCAAAGTGTAAGTGCCGAAGTAAATTAAGTTTTTAACATTTTCTACATTACATAAGTAATTAGGAAAAAAAATCGTATATATATATAAAGCAAAACAGAAACTAGATCGACATTTGTTCTTTGAAGCAGAACTAAATACAATCTTGAGGAAAAACGGAAAATCAATGTTTAGGTGGATTTTTTCAAACAATTCCGTATAAAGAAATCAAAGGAGTATCCATAAAGTATTGGATCATGTCATCAATTGAATAGAATGAGAGCTACATACGACAAAAAGTTGCAATTTGCGGTATAATGAAGGCGGCTAAAACCCCAGGTTTGCTAATGGCCAGTGGTGCTGTTAATACATCTCGACATGGGCACCGTTTGTGGCTTGACGGATGTCCAGGCAATAATCATACTCTGCCTACGTAAGTGCCAGCATGAATTTTGCGCAAAGCTACACGAGGGCTATCTGCACTAGCCATCCCTAATTTAACAATGTAAGATTAGAGGGAAGGCAGCTAGTCATCAACACCCACCGCCAACCTCCACTGTGTCCCCCCCCTTAGTGGGTCAGCGGCACGTTTTTTCTATACTTGATGGACGTGCCGCTGACCCACTAGGGGGGACACAGTGGAGGCTTTTTCTATACTTGATGGAAAAAATATTTCAAAATTTTAAACCTAAATATTAGACAGAATTTTACTGGTTCATTTAAACTTAAATCAAGCGTGACCCAGTGGTCAGCGTGCCGGAGTGTGGAGCTGAGTTTCCGAGGTTATCGTCTTGTTATTGCAAAAAAAAAAACTCCCCAGTGGTTCAGTGGTAAGTTTACAGTCTCACACTACTAAGAACTAGGTTTCGATACTCGGGGTGGGCTCAGTAGAGGTAACCCACTGTGTAGCTTTGTGCTTATCTACCAAACAACCAACCAAAAATAAACATCACGCTTGCACTGTGGAGGGTTTTAACGAGTTACCTTCTCTCCAGTCTATCACTTCAAAATCAGGGACGACTGGTGCAAATAGCCTTTGCACAAATTCTAACATACGAATTAAACATTTTTCTAAACTTTTTTCTATCACAAGGAACATAAAGTATCACAATGGTTGCCATGCTTAGTTTAATATTTTTTGTGTACATTTTTATTATATATATATATATATATATGTGTGTGTGTGTGTGTGTGTTGTTTTTACTACTATTTCAAGCCATCCGGGCTCTTTTGACGCTATTATTGTTAGTTTTTGTTGTTGTTGTTTTTTGCTAATATTTCTGTACATTTTCATTATTATCGTTATCTTCAGAGTACTTATAGATCAAAAGTACAACAACACCACGCACGGCATCCTGGCTTAATGAACTAAAAAAACATCCACCAAATCCCTTGTTTGCTATCAATTATGGATTATAACCGGAAGCACGTGTTATTGTTTTTTGCAAAAAAAAAAATGTATTTGTGAGTTATGATACTGGTTCTTAAAGGTAAGACTTTGTTTGTCTACACGGTGATATAAATACACTAACTGCTAAGCTTATCTTTCAGAACCAGAATGCACATGTAGGCTCTTGTGTGATAAAAGAAACAAAAAAACTGCCAGGCTTAGAGCTGTTATAAGTAACAACATTATTGGAATCGTTGTAATTTCAAAATCGACAAACATTACCAAATTAGTTTTGAATCTGGTTTGTCTAAGCATGCTAGCTAGTATTAAAAATGAAATAGATTTCGTTAATGTATTTAATTTTTTTCTCAAAATCTTAGATCTAAATAAGTAAAATAGCGCACAAATAGAGCAAATTTTCAGATGCTATCGAACATTTTTCATAATTATTTTTCACTCACTCTCCAGATTCTATATAACTATTGATGGTTATAGGAAAAGGATATATTTAAGCTACTTCTTAGCCTACAAAGCTGAAAGTATACTAAACTGTTAACAGTATCACGTAAGACAACGTTATCCTACTGGTTATCTGCAAATTACATCAGGCCTGTCAATCAACGAAGCGGCCTGGCATGGCCTGGTGGTTAGGATGCTTGACTCGTAATCTGAGGGTCGCGGGTTCGAATCTTTGTCCCACCAAACATGCTCGCCCTTTCAGCCTTGGGGGTGTTACAACGTGAAGTTCAATCTCACTATTCGTTGGTAAAAGAGTAGCCAAAAAGTTGGGATATGGAGTAGCTAAATGATGGTTAGTACTGGGGTATAGAGTAGCTAAAGGATGGTTAATACTGGGGTATAGAGTAGCTAAAGGATGGTTAATACTGGGATATGGAGTAGCTAAGTGATGGTTAGTACTGGGGTATAGAGTAGCTAAAGGATGGTTAGTACTGGGGTATAGAGTAGCTAAAGGATGGTTAATACTGGGGTATAGAGTAGCTAAAGGATGGTTAATACTGAAGTATAAAGTAGCTAAAGAATGGTTAATATTGGTATATAGAGTAGCTAAAGGACAGTTAATACTGGGGTATGGAGTAGCTAAAGGATGGTTAATACTGGGGTATAGAGTAGCTAAAGGGTGGTTAGTACTGAGGTATAGAGTAGCTAAATGATGGTTTGTACTGGGGTATAGAGTAGCTAAAGGATGGTTAATACTTGGGTATAGAGTAGCTAAAGGATGGTTAATACTGAAGTATAAAGTAGCTAAAGAATGGTTAATATTGGGATATAGAGTAGCTAAAGGACAGTTAATATTGGGGTATAGAGTAGCTAAAGGACGGTTAATACTGGACTATACAGTAACTAAAGGATAGTTAATACTGGATGTGTTAAACTGTCCAGTGAAGTATTGATAATATTAACGGATACTTTATACCATTCCTCGCAAGCCTGTACTGCTAACTCCTACAAATATGAATTTTTAGAGGATACTCAAAATATGAACAAATTGAACAACCAGTTCAGTTCAAGTCCAAATAATTGTTTATATTTAATTATCCATCGTATTGATCTTTTAGATGAGGTAAAAAAAAAATCTAGACCGAAAAACAAATAAACCAATACTTTATCTTAAGTTGAAAAAGAACAAGAGGAAATCCTCAATAGCCGCGGCACTTGAAATTGTCTTGGGCAGGATTAGAGTAAATTAATATATGAGACCTTGGGCATGGTCAAATACGTCAATCGAAAGGGTTTGACCGTCTGACTCCTAAACTGTAATTAGATCTCAAATCGGTCAAGAGATGACAGAGCTATGAGCTAAAAGTTAATACTTGAAAAAAAAAAACAAACTCGGAGCCATTCTATGAGGCGCGGCCAAAAATAACAGAGGTTGAAGTTTCGTAAGGAACCGTGAAAAACTTTGATGTTTCCAATCTCCGTAACAAGACACTGGCTGAAGGTACTGTTTTTCTGGTAAATAAGCCAACTGAAGCACTCACTGTTAGCCTTACATACCGTTCTATAAATAACTACTCGACCAGTGCTACTCAACGGAGGCTGTAATAAAGATAGCATTACAATAAATAAATATCAGAAATTAAAGCATCGCTTTGAAAATATTTTTATATTAAAAAACACAAAAATAGCCTCTGATAACTGGGTGCTTGTGTTCAGCGCTTCGTGGTCGCCATCTTGTAACGGTTTATCTCAATTCCTCAGAGGTGTGTTTACTCTCACAAGCTGTAGCTACGTGGTTTGTGTAAGGTGTTCAGTGACGTTTGTCATCTGTTAAAAAAGTATAGGCTCGAGAATAGTTATGGATGTAGATACCGAGCTATGAATCTAGTTCGCACTCATTACATCTTAGATATTGAAGTTGTTTGTAAGAAGTATTACTAATAAGTACAGCATAAGATTTCTGATATGTGTATGATCTTACATAATAGTAACATTTGTACCCATAATTATCTATTACTTTTAGCTTTGATAATTATTGAAGATCCATGAAACGCGCCATACATAAAGTAAATTCGAGAAAAATATAATAGATGACCAATCAAAATTCGTCATAAAAATAACGAATTAATAATAATGATATGTACCTTCAGAACTTCGATATTTTTATGAGCACCATATGTCACTTCAGTGTTAGAAATCTGTATTTCTAATATTACAAACATAAATTTGTAAACGCATTTTTTTCTCCTTTATTTTAATTATATTTTCTAAAATTATATTGCTTTAATGGGCTTTAAGCCTAAAGTGTCTGATATCGTCATCAATAGAATTTCGAAATATTTCTCATGTCCAAATATTTCTTATCTATCCACATTTAGTTTTAGAAACGAAATCTTAGAAATTAATTCGACAATGTGCATAATTTCCTTTGACATTTTATATAGCTTATAAAGAATGCTACTCATAGGTCGTAATTACTATAATATAAAATCAGATTTCTGAAGAAATTCATATTCCTTTTATTAGTTATTCTCGTAACGACTGCTATATAATCACCACGTATCTCAAAATCTGTTTTCCGATATATCCATTTATGTATCATATAAAACTCACCTTTGCTGGGTCAAAGTTATCGAAGATTGTCGGTGAATTTTTAAATAGTTAAAAGGCTTCAGAGTTTATTAAGTTTTACATACAGCGCACCTAGTGGTACATTATGTTTTCTAGCCATTTTTATCGTGATAACTATAGGTATTAGATGCGTTTTTAAACTAAAAACACTCAACGATTATAACTTAGGAATTTTTGATACATAAGGCATTAAATCTTAATGCAAAGTTTACAGAGATCAGTCCATTTCTACACATGGATCAAAGAAGATATTAAAAATGTAGAAACTTACAAGCTATATCAAATCCTTATTGATTCAAAGGATTATTTTGAAATTTGTTTTATTGAATTTCGCGCAAAGCTACTCGAGGACTACCTGTCCTAATTTAGTAATGATAGATTAGAGGGAGAACAGCTAGTCAATACCACCCACCGCCAACCCTTGGACCACTCTTTTGCCAACGCATAATGGGATTGACAATAATGTTACAACGCCCCCACGGCTGAAAGAGCGAGCAAGAAAGGGTAATTTTCAATATCAAACCTTGTGTGAGAGGGTTCTTTAAGTTGCTTTCCAGAATAAAAAAGGCCTAAATGAATCTTTAGTACATCAGTACAGGTTTAGCATGATCTAATGGTTAGGGCTCTCGACTGGCAATCTGCGAATCGTAGAATAGAAACCCGGTGCCGAACATGATCGTCTTTCAGCGTTATAATGTGACAGTCATTTGCACTATTTGTTGGTTAAGAGTAGTTGGTAGTGGCTGCTGCCGGTTGATTGCCTTCCTTGCGGTCTGCAGTTCAAAATTAATGATGGTAACAGATAACCTTAGGAGTATGGCCACAAACAAATAAATAAATCAATAAACGTTTACATACTTTAAGATGAAATTATCTCATGAAAAAAACAATTTTGATATTAAAGAGAATTATTTAAAAAGGAATTGGGTATTATTATTTCAACAAATAAAACTAATAAAGTTTTGTTTGTTTGTAATTAAGCACAAAGCTACACAATGGGCTATCTGTACTCTGCCCACCACGGGTATCTAAACCCGAATTCTGGAGTTGTAAGTCCGCAGACATACTGCTGTGCCACTGGGGGCGCTAATAAAATAAAGAAACGAGCAGTTAAAGAATGGAAGAAGTGTGCAGATCTAATACGGATAAAACCCAAAGGTTTACAATTAAGTACTTTGAGCCCCCAGTGGTACAGCGGTATGTCTGCGGACTTACAACGCCAGAAATCAAATTTTGATACCCGTGGTGGGCAGAGCACAGATAGCCCATTGTGTAGCTTTGTGCTTAACTTCAAACAACAACAACATTAAGTACTTTGAAGGTAGTAAAAAAAATCTGAAAATCTTTAAAAATTGATGGATCGTAACGTTTACGCTGACGTTAAGCTTGTGTAACAAAATTAAATTAGCAAAGTAAAAAATACAATACATTTTCTAGCTGCTAAGCGACATTATTTCATTTTAGCGCAAAACTACACAATAGGCTACCTGCGCTCTATCCACTTAGGATTCGCACCCCGGATTTTAGCGTTTTAAGTCCAGAAACTTACCACTTACTCGCTGAGAAACCTCGGCGCTAAAGAAGTTTTATATAGTTAACACATAAAATTAGAAGCATAATAAAACAGTATTATCTTTATTCCTTTGTCTAAGAAATTGTTAAGGTAAAGCCTTACAGCTTGAGAAGTTTCTATAAAATTTACATATCCCTATTATTAGCAGGGTAAAACATTTCTAAATAGGCGAAAAATATGCAACTCCGTATGAAAACTGTTACAGGAAATTCATATTATTATTATTATAAAACAGTATTTAGAAAAATCAATTTTCGATTACCTTATAGAGATGTTAATATCAGCACTTTCTAGACAAACTGGAAGTGGAGAAATTATATCAAATAAACCACAAATCGTAAACTATTTCGTAAATCATTAATTTTATCCTTGGCAAAAAATTGTTTGTTTGTAATAAATGCAAAGCTACATAATGGGCTATCTGTGCTTTGTCTACCACGAGTATCGAAATCCGATTTCTCGCGTTGTCCGCAGACATCTATCTCACTGGGGGAGGGGGCTTGGCAAAAATACTGTTTGTTTGTTTTGAATTTTGCGCAAAGCTACACGAGGGCTATCTGCACTATCAGTTCCTAGTGAGAGACTAGAGGGAAGGCAGCTAGTCATTACCACCCACCGCCAACTTTTGGGCTACCCTTTTACCAACGAATAGTGGGATTGACCGTCACATTATAACGCCCCACGGCTGAACGGGCAAGCATGTTTGGTGGGACGGGGATTCGAAACCATGTCAAGCGCCCTAATCACATGGCCATGCCGGCCCCAAAAATACTGAGTTACAAAGTTCACATTAGATTACCCTACTCCTAGTAAATCAAGAATCTCAAAAACACGATAAAGTATGCTAAGTAAAAATGTATTTTTATCGACCTCCAGAGGTTTTAATAACAGATCTGAAATAAATTTATTATGATGAAATATACCAGTACTGATAAAGATACACTTAGAATTATAGATATTCTTGATGTTGTTTGTTTTTAGCGCAAAGCTACACCATAGACGACTTGCGTTCTGTCCACAGCAAGAAATGAAACGATAAATTTTGTCGTTTAAGTCTGTAAACGTACCGTTGACCCACCGGGGGCAGATTTATAACTTTGCAATAGTGATATTAACCACTTATTTTGCTCTCATAAAAAAGCGTTATGACAAAATATCAGTTTACCTGATGCCGCTTCTATTTGTACATTACAAATTAAACTGACCTTTAATATATATTTATATGTTCAATAAATGTGTAAAATGTAAAATGTTTTAGTCATTAATATATAACTGCTGTTCCTAATATCGTCTTTGACTTTTCTTATAATGTTTTATCGTATATAACTCGACAGTTTGAATTCTCCGTGTAAGATAAGATCAAACAAATTTCAGAAAACATTTATTTGGCCATTCTAAGTACAAACGCATCCTACAGCCACAAGCTAGATAATTAAACACTTAATTCCTATTACATAATATAAACCATAAATCACCGGGAAGATCAAGAAGTGAACGATATAGAATACTACGAGAAAAAAATAACACTGGTATTTAGCAAAATTATCTCTTCACTTACAGAGAAAACAAAGATTGGGTTACTACTTTCTACCAAAATACGTATAAAGTTTCGTTTAAACCATTTTTCGGTAATAGATCTATAATATTCTCAAAACTGAAAATGATCTAAACGAAAGGATTCAACCAGCAGTTCTTGGAAGCAGGGGTTGATCTGAAGATGTCATCGTTAGCATTGACACCTAGAAGAGAGTCTCCACTAGCGTCACACTGCTTCAAGTATCCAGATAATCTTGTCCACTGTCCGGAGCAGGGTTTCTTGCAGCGAAAGATTTCATCATTACAGTTTACCCCGAACACTTCCCAGCTGCCAGAGCCACTGATGTGTTTTAGTTTACCTGGGATGTTCTCCCAGACACCACTGCCGTCCACGGGTCGACGAAATATTTCGTCATTGCGATTAACTCCATATACCAGATCTCGTCCACCGTCTACTTGTTTTAGAGCTCCGTCCACCAACTCCCATTCTCCATTACAAGGCTTAGGACATTTGAAGATTTGGTCCTTTGAGTTAACACCCCAGATGTAACCGTAGCCAGAAGCACTGACGTATTTGAGTCCACCTTTGATTTGTATCCAACTCCCAGTACCATCCACTGGCCGCTTGTATATATTGTCGTTGGCGTTCACTCCCCAGACCTCGTTGTCATCAGCGTCAACTTGTTTTAAGCCTCCCTCCACTTTTACCCAGTTGCTACCGTCACACGGACGCGTACATTTGAAGATATTGTGCTCATTGTTAACGCCCCATACAAACCTTGGTGTAACTGTAAGGTGTAAGAGCTTGCCATTAATTTTTTGCCATTCTGCCAAAACTGGAGACACGACAAGCAAGGTCAGCAACAGCTTAACTAAACTGAAAAATATTCCGTTCCTCATCATGGCGTCTCAAAAGCTTAACATGCCTTCTTTGAGGCATTCAGGCTCCTTATATTGCAAGACCAATTCCGCTATCACATGTGATGAGCAGTATAATTCCCATAAAAAACAGGAAGTCATAATTTCCGCAACGATTCTATAAAAATCATTTCTATTTTGAAGCCAGTTAGCTAACTACTAGAGCAGTGCAGTATCTGTACTTCCTTTTTTCATTAGCTATTTTCGTGCCAGTGCTTTGCTAGATCATACATTCTGTTCTAGTAGCGTCAATAAAGATTATGTTAAGTATCACATAAACTGAATTGAGTCGTACAAGACTGTTGTGCGGATTATCCAAGATATAAATTATGATATATTCAAACTAGCTATATATCTTTATATTCCATCAAAACGTATTAGTCTGATACGACAACTAGCAGGTGTGTAGCTTCTTTGTATAGCAGGTAGTTAATCAGCCTTTAAATTCTAAATAGTAATTTCTGGGCTACTTTATCCTTCTGTTCTATGTTTCACAAATACTAAATAAACTAAATTATATTTAAGCTAGATATAAATACATAAATCAAGTTTAATAACTTTCACACGAGTAAAGTTTATTTGTTTCTTTGTTGCTAAGCGCAAATCTACACAATGGCTATCAGTGTTGTGCCCAGCAAGGGTATCGAAACCCCGTTTACAGCGTTATAGGCCTACAAACTTAACACTGAGCCACTTTATGCGGTACATGGTTAAATGACTAGGCAAAAGATTCCAATGCCAGTTATATTTTTCCCCGATTTAGAACTTTTGACCAGAATAAAGGCAACCAGTCGGCATTGCCCACCGCCTACATAGCTATTCTTAACCGAATAGCGCTGTCATTTTTATATTGCGCTCACAGCTGAAGTGTATTCAGTGACATTTCTTTGGCTCTAACGTTGAACTATCCAATTCACATCTTGGTAGGATAAGTATTAGTTCATGCCCGACCCAAAATTACTTTAAAATCGAGGATTTAATTGTTTCAAGCAAGGCAACAAGTTTTCGGGTAACGTAACTGTTTGACTGGCCGTTCTTCGTGCAATTTAGTGTTAAGTTTGTTTGTTTTTTTCACTGAACATTATAGATAAATATAAAGTTTTTGTGTCTTAACCGTTATTTTAAGAAGATTGGTTAGTGCACTTTCTTGGGATTGGTTATATTATAGATTTAACCAAATATCAGATTAGTTGTTTATTCAAATCAAGAAAATACTGTGGTTTGGTTCCCACCAGAACAAATAAAACTTCTTGGTACGATCAAACCTGAAATTCGTTCATAATTATATCCGTAACGGATTTAAGATCACAATATATAGTTTAACTTTGTGTGTTAATCGCACGCAGACTCAAATAAATCAACTTAAATATTTGGGCATAAAAGTTGTTGATATCGAAAAAACAAAGTTTCCGACTGAATAATAACATGTGGTGACATCTAGTGACAAAAATGTGAAAAACTAAGAAATTTGTTTCTTAGCATTACCTTATTTTCATTACGTAACAAATTTAGTTAAAAAGTAATATGCTAAATTTATATGACAAATACGTTTTACGTGAAGCGGATATGTTGAATAATGCTACGTTTCTTGTGTTTGATGAATAACCCGAAGCGATTTACTAATATACCTTGATTAAAAAATCTGAACAGAATAGAAATATTTCGGAAAACATTACACATCTAAGAACGGGAAAGAACCTATTGCGTTTGAGAACGCGTGACATTCTAAGAAAATAGCGTTTTTTTATCAACACACTTCTGTTTTGCAAGTACTTGTTACAAGTGGAAATTGTGTCTACACTGCTGATAATAACTCCATTTTTTTGTATATTACACATTTCATATGTTTGTTGTTAAGCGCAAAGCTAAACACAAACCCGATTTCTAGAATTAAAAGCCCAGAGACTTACCACTGAGGGGGGGGGGGCATATGTAAATTATATTTCTAGAACCCGAAATCACAAATTATATCTACTAATTCTACAAAAACCCTATATACACGTATATGTATATAAGTTTTCTAGAGCCCTGTATATGCCATCAACAAATCAAATCTATACAGCATAAAGATTGTCATCAGTTGTTTGTTTGTTTTTCGAATAGGGTGCTACTC
This sequence comes from Limulus polyphemus, assembly GCF_000517525.1. Classification (NCBI taxonomy): domain Eukaryota; kingdom Metazoa; phylum Arthropoda; class Merostomata; order Xiphosura; family Limulidae; genus Limulus; species Limulus polyphemus. The sequence goes on along the minus strand of NW_013667364.1, from coordinate 151,666 downwards.
AGTTTAAGGGACGTTTGCTATTGCAGCATTTTCGATGTCTAAACTGTCTATATTTCTATCTACTCGTTAATATGAATTTTGCTTATCACTGGGTATCAAATACTTAAACATTGGCTGGTTGTTGAAAATATTTACAAACCTTTTACCAGAAATTTGTATTAATAGCATACAACTGATTTACCACACTCGTGCCATTACAATAATGAAAATGTAATGCAATACATTTAGTTGATAATCTGGTTAGAAGAGACTACAGCAACAACACTGAGACACATACTAGTGGGATGGCTATCAAATGGATATGACATAGACCTAGGTACTTTTATATAATTTTGTTGTCTTTGAACATAAAACTGTTATCTACGCTTTCAACAGTTCTCGCTGTTTTTATACCCCTGCATACGTGTGTATGTGTATGTTTGTTTGTAGTTAAGACCAGAACTACGCAATGGGTTATCTGTTTTGTGAAAACCATGGGTATCGAAATCCGATTTTTAGCGATTTTATGTCCGCAGACGTGCCGCTGACCCACTAAGGGAGGGACACAGTGGAGGAACCCACTGAACCATGGAGGGGGGGGGGATCACATAAGGAATAAGTTCAAGAGCATGTTTTTAATCTCTTAGTTATATCAAGAGAGATAACAAAGTATATCACGTTTTGTTACTTAATAAAACTCTTTCTTATACTCTGTTTGGTAATTGTAAGACTTTTGGTTGTAGTTTATTTTTAAATCGTTCATACGCATAAAATTAATTTATATATTTTTATTAATAGTTCACCTCTGATAAGAAAAGCTTATTTTTCGAAAGGAATGTTTGAAAAAAGTTTAATACATACGTATAACGCTAAAACATCGAGCTTAATACTCGCGATGGGCATAGCACAAATAGCTCATTGTATAGCTTGGTACTAAATTACTAACAATTCTTCATTGGAGCTGTATGAAAAGCACTAGAAGCGACGAGATAGCACTATTTCTTTATGGAATAAAGAAGAAATATATACAAATAGTATCAACATTTATTTCATATTGTTATAGTCCATGCTTAGAAGTTATGCAAGGATGTTCTGTTTGTTTTTAAGTGCAAAGATACACGATGGGATATTTGCGCTGTGCTCACTGCAGGTATCGAATCCCGATTGTTAGCGTTATAAGCCTCAACCTTTCCATTGAATGCTAAAAGTATTTCGAAGCACTGTTTTTGTTGTTGTTGTTTTTTTTGTAAGTATTTAATAATTCTGAGAACTTTCGCCTACTCCAAACGGGTATTTCCAGATCGTGATTTCCACGTGTAATAACGTTTTGACACTTCAAGCCTCTGGTATTGATTGGTTTGATTATAGCATATAAAAG
>NW_013667364.1:146855-149358 GCF_000517525.1 Limulus polyphemus | reverse complement strand
CACAGTGGAAGCTTTTTCTGTACTTGTTGGACGTGCCGCTGACCCACTAGGAGGGGACACAGTGGAAGCTTTTTCTGTACTTGTTGGACGTGCCGCTGACCCACTAGGGGGGGGGACACAGTGGAGGCTTTTTCTATACTTGATGAGAATTTCCTTTCATGAAAAAATGGTTCCCCAAGCATATATTCTGTGTACTATATTTAGAGACGTTAGAGTAATAAAATGTTATATCGTATACTGTATATTTTAAAAGCAACTTTAATAACATCAAATTATTAAACTCATAGACACGAGATTTTGTGGTCTAAGTGTAGCTAAACCAAGATTTCTTGAGTTACGGTTGATTAGGAGTTTTCTCGTCGTTGGTTGTGTTGCAGGAGGATGGTTTCTTTCCCTACGAAAACAACAAAAGCAAAATGTGTCAATATTCAGAAACCATTAAAAATTTCCGAATGATTATGATTTTAAAACATGCTTGAATTTACAGATTCTTTTATTGTTATTTGTTCAGACGACACAAAAACGTTTTATCAGCTAAATCGAACAACAAAGAAATGTTGTGTTCAAGCTCTTATACATTATTTTTCGTAAAGTCAAAATTTTTTAAAAGAAAGCAGATATTCACCGTGTAAGTGTCGCATATCAATTGAAAAAGGTTACCCTCTGCTTTATCTTGGATGTCTTCTGTATGAACCTAAACACAAACACACAAAGTGGAATAATTAGCTGTTCCATTTTAAACAATTAGGTCCACTCAGTATAGTATATGATGGACTATATACGACGAAGTGAAATATACGCATTTTAGCCGCATAAATGCTTTATTTTGTTGTATGATATTATATCTGATCATCAGAGAAAATGTGAACGTGAAGATACATTACGAAGATACGTAATAGCGAATATATCAATTCATCGTTATTTATCAATTTATACTATATATTTTTAAATTTCAAATCTAGTTATAAGTTCTCATCAGATGTGTTGTATCTCGAAGGATGTTCGGATGTTATATCACACAAACAATAAAAGTTCAATAACTTCAGTTGTTTAAAGAAATGTTAGTGAAAATATGTGAGCTATTTTCAAGAATAAACTATGGTCTGCGTCCGATATTTGCTGATAACAGTTTGTCAAATAGCTATTGTACTGGAGATTAGGCTCGTCTTTTTATATTCTATGTTCGCCTTTAAACTTTTAACTGCCCCACAAGGCGAGTTAAATGTATCGTTAGCGCTTTGGAAAAGATATGTGCCAGATTTGTGCTTGATTGAACTGGACTTTAAAAGAGAAGAAGAAAATATATTTCTAATCAATTTTGAACATACGACGTGTTTCAACAACCAACCAATTACAGTATATTGCATTGCCGTATTTATTTCTGTTCAAACTATAAACATGTTTGATAGTGCTTAAAAAAAACCCAACTGAAAAACAACTCCTCTACGACGCCCAGTCGTTTTACTATAATCTCTTTACTTAATGGTAAACATCCGAGGAACACGGTTGAGTATCTTGCAGATATATCCCCTATTTTTATAGCACATATACTTATTTCCTCTCTGTATTTTGTAATACACTTTGTCAATATTTCCGAAAATAACAGCCTATTTTACGATTCTTTATTTCTATAGCAATGAACGAGATTGAATATATTTTCGCTTTCTTATTTTCTGAATGCTTGCGCGAAAAACAATTAACTCACTCCGTTCAGGGTGATCCATGGCGAGTACTGGTGAGGAGGGTCCAAATCACGTGTTTCCTTTGCCATCAAGTATTCATACTTGTTCCCTTGAGCTCCATTAGCACAAGTAGAAATAACTTCCCAGTCCAACTGTAAGGATCTAGCACACTGAAGATATAACACAAAAGGTTAATGCTAAGTGAATCTCTTCTTCAAACGAATACACACTTAATATTACCAGCAACAGGAAAATAAACAACACTTCTATTTATTAAACCTGAATTTTCAAGGGTGTTTAAGTACTTCTGGAACTCTTTGCGTGTATGTTAAGTTGATTAAAACTATTGGGTTCCATTTGGACCACTGTCTTAGAGAAAACAGTGTTAATATACAGGGTGATCTGGAAATACTGTGCTTGTGTATCTACTGACTGCATGTAATGACTAACACAGTGGAAAAACAACGAACTATAGAGAATTATTCAAGATAGATGGAAATGAAGTTTTGTTACTGCTTTTTTCGTATGTGTGATATAGTTGTACACCACATTGTGTTTATAATTTTCCTTTAAAGCTTTAGAATAAGAAACGTGTAGCATCACAAGTTGAATCGGTATATTGCTTTTCAGACAAAAATAATCGAATAAATATATTTGATCAAAGTGTTTTACGGTATAAATAACTGTCAGAAACAATACTTTCATATAGAATATATAGTTAATATCTTTCCAAGTGTGAGCGGTATATTCATCTTCTCTAAGTCATTTCCTCATATAAAGTTTCAAACATAGTGTGATCTCTCATAATTATACCCCCCCCC
>NW_013667364.1:141855-145839 GCF_000517525.1 Limulus polyphemus | reverse complement strand
CCCCTCCCCCCGCATAAGTGAAAGGGCGAGCATGTTCGTTTGAGGGGGTTCATTCCCGCGATTCACTGATTGCGAGTTGAGTGCTCCGACCACTGGACCATGCCGGGCCATGAGCGTCAGTAAACATTCTACAGAAAGCTGCTGTTTTTTGTTGTTGTTTTTTTACTTCGCGTAAAGCAGCACGTGGGCTACCTCGTGATCTGTCCCCAATTTTAGGTGATAGACTAGAGGGAAGGCAGCTAGTCAACACCACTCAATATCTGAATAGTGGGGTTCGTCATTGTTATTACGCTCCATGACCCCAAAATGCAGAGCGTCTTTTTTTTCACTCTCTCTTTCCTTTTGGCGGTAACGAGATGCGAATCACAGTCCGCCCTTACAGAAAGTATTTACATAATATTCGAGTCTGGAAATTGGCTTTTCTTGTGTTTAGTTTTTTTAATTTAGAATTATTTTCAGTCAAATTCGAGCACCAGATAGACAAGGGACTATAAAATTAATTACCTTTTCACCTGCCATCCAGGGTTTTCTATCTGCTGACATGCATTTGATAAAGTTCAGGGCGAGAGATGTGTTATTCAGAAGAAAAATGCTGCAAGTCTAAGATTTTTTAGAAAGATATATATAAAAAAATATATTATTTGACATAACATTATAACAATGCAGCAATAACTAGGCTGTATTATTATTAAGAGTTCTAGATCTAAGCTCTCAATTTATAGAAGTAAATAATATGAAAGTACAACCAAAATGATTCAGGGAAGTATAGAAATAATTTAGTTTTATTATATACTGTGAAACAAGCGCCAATAATATTGAAGTTTCTACTTTATATGTATTATATACAAATAAATATTTTTGTAAATATATATATATATATATAATTACGCGTATGCATATGTAGTCCAGAAATAATAATAAAAAATACGTTGGCTAATAAACATTACAAAGAAAGTACAGGATGTCCAAAAATTATTGAACAATTTTTCTTCATTCAATAGAATAGGAACCACACCAAATAAACAGTCACGACTTGTGGCATTTAGAAGACTGATGTTTCAAGGCCTTTCCCAATAGATTAGGTCAAGGACGCTGTCTATAAGACAACATTGCGTGCCCGAATAATCAACACAATTACTCCGGAGAAGGCCTGGCATGGCCAAGTGGTTACGGCGCTCGACTCTCGATCTTTGGGTCACGGGTTCGAATCCCAGTCACACCAAACATGCTCGCCCTTTCAGCCGTGTGGGCGTTATAATGTGAAGGTCAATCCCACTATTCGTTGGTAAAAGAGTAGCCCAAGAGTTGGCGATGGGTGGTGATGACTATCTGCCTTCCCTCTAATCTTACACTGCTAAATTAGGGACGGCTAGCGCAGATAGCCCTCGTGTAGCTTTGCGCAAAATTCATAACAAACAATACTCCGGAGATGCTGGCACTTACGTAGGCAGAGTATGATTATTGCCTAGACATCCGTCGAGCCACAAACGGTGCCCATGTCGAGATGTATTAACAGCACCCCTGACCATTAGCAAACCTGGAGTTTTAGCCGCCTTCATTATACCGAACATTGCAACTGTTTGTCGTATGTAGCTCTATTCAATTGATAACATGATCCAATACTTTATGGATACCCCTTTTATTTCTTTATATGGATTTGTTTGAAAAAATCCACCTAAACATTAATTTTCCGTTTTTCCTCAAGATTCTATTTAGTTCTGCTTCAAAGAACAAATATCGATCTAGTTTCTGTTTTACTTTATATATATATATACAATTTTTTTCCTAATTACTTGTGAAATGTAGAAAATGTTAAAAACTTAATTTACTTCGGCACTTACAATTTGAAAACACAGTGATGTTTATTAAAACAGCAACAGTTATTGCGAATTTGTTCCAAGCAATTTCTCGAAAGCAAGCAGAAGAATAAATGATAACAAATAATTACCTGTACAACATTGGCGTAGCATTCCTGGGGACCATGCTGACACGTAAATATCCATTTGTTCCAAGTAATTTCTCGAAAGCAAGCAGAAGAATAAATGATAACAAATGATTACCTGTACAACATTGGCGTAGCATTCCTGGGGACCATGCTGACACGTAAATATCCATTTGTTCCCTTTTCTTTTAACCTGGAAAATATAATAATGCATTTCACCACAAATACTTGTTTCTATATTTTAAACAAAAAAAAGTATATTATTTAAAAACATTCTACATAATACATTTAGTTGATAAGATCGAGCGCTAGGCAACAAGACTACATACTAACATCTATATAATAATATTCAGTGTATGTGTGTGTGTGTCACGTAACTCCTCCCAAACCGCTGGTCGTACCGGTATTCTAAGTGGTACCAAACGAATAGTCTTGGTCCCGAGATTTGCACAAAGGTAAAAACATTTTCATCCTCCTCCCTGGGGGACCTGGGGATTTCCAAAAAGCACCTTCTTCTAAACTGCTGGACTCATGAACTTCTTACTGGTACCAACGAATCGTTTCAGTCCCGAGATTTACAAACAGATAAAACTTTTCACCCAACCCCTTGGGAAACCCGTGTATTTTGCAAAAACACTTTTACGGAGATTTCCCAAAAGCGGACTCCAAAATTGGCAATGATTTACATCAGAGCACGTAAATAAGTAGGCCTACTAATTGCCATTCGTAACTTGGTTAAAGAAATTAAATTTGCATTATAGAGGCAATTTAAACTGAAAAATGCAAAATAGTAGTTTAAGCATTAAATTTACATTATAGCGGCACTGTAAATGTGGGCCTCAGGCACACGGGTTCGCTAGTGGTATTATGCTTTTCTGTAACTAATCGCTTAACCAATATTACAAATAAATTTTTGTAATTATGCCACTTAAGCTCTAAAGGAATTAGTTACAGTTTGTAAATCATATCAGTTTTATATTATGCCTGGGTTTAGCTGATCGCATATCAGAGGTGTCGAAAAGCATTTGTAAAATATAATATCTGGTATAACCCATCCAACGGAAACATTTGAAAATTACTTATCAATATTTGTAATGTGCTTTGAATTACCTGGTCGCAATAATGTCAAGTTTTGTTTTTGATATTTTGCGCAGAGCTACACAAAGCTATCTGCACCCTGTTGACAACGAGGAATCGAACCTCAGATGTTAGCGTTGAAATCTGTAAACTTACCGCAACCCATCGAGGGACAGCATGCCAAGTAAAGCATCTGGTAAAAACAATCGAAGTACATGTTAGCTATTTGTATTATGCTCTTTATTTTAGAGTAAAAGTAAAAAATCATCATAATAATTAATGATTAATTGAAAAAAAAAGGTCACAGTTGTCGAACGTTATCTCCGAAAAATATCTTGAGAAACCCAAAATACTACAATACTAAAATGCACATATTTTTCTTTTTCGCTTACAAAGCAATATCTATAAGTAGAGTATAAAATTTATACATCATCAACAGAGTATTATTTAGTGCAATAGAATGGGGATATCTCAACAGTAAGACAGAGTGACAAAGTTGTATTTTGGATAGCACCTGATCACCTGTCAACAGAGGGTAATAGAGCCCCTCATTTTAGCATTATAAATCCGTGGACTTACCGCTATCCCATAGGAGGACTTTAAAATCGAACGCCAATTTTATATATAAACTTGTTTTGTTACTTATCTGCTTCTGTTTCTGATATATTAGGTTAAGTGTGAGATATTACTTAATAATCAGACACTCGTTTCAGTACAGTACTGCTCGCTGTAGATTTTGTATTGAAGAGGAGAAGGAGTCTGAAATAAGCAGATATAAGAATTTGATTAGTAGTTTAAATACTACAAAATCATTTCTCACAAATAAAATCATTATTATCTCTTATTCGACTATTAATTAATAACTTCTAAGATTGAAAATTTTATCATTTCTGGAGCACAGCGACTATTATAAGATCCATTTTCATGATTACATATTTTCAAATTCATGAACACCATTTTCTTGG
>NW_013667364.1:98518-140912 GCF_000517525.1 Limulus polyphemus | reverse complement strand
AGGTTTTTACTTTAAGTTTATTATACCAACACTCACTACACTTATAAGTTTTCACGGCACAGTAATAGTGAAACACTGAGCTAATAAAGTTATATTCTGGAGATATGTGTCGTGATTTGATTTACGTTTATATTGATATTAAGTTTTTTTTCCCAAAAAGTCTCTGTATTTAACATTTAGTTAGCGTCTTCATGTAGCCAACTTTAATTTGTAAGTTGGACACAATAAAGATGAATCTAAATTTTTTTATGTTTCTGTCTTATGATCTTGAGGTCAAGTTAAAACTTGTAACTGTGTGGCTTGGTCACAGACAATGGTCACAGGTTGCTGTTCTGGACGAAGAGAATAAGCGAGAAGACTTGTCTTCCCTAAAACTTCTATTGAGACTAACAGAAGGCGTGTATAGCTAGGATTTATGGGTAGTAAACTGAGTTACTTGTAAAATGTTTGGCCAAATATAATTCCTGCAACTTTTGTCATGTGAACAGGTTGGTCAAAGAAGATCCCGTAGATGTTTAACCCTGATAATTCAAACAGAACAAAAATCAGGCCAGACTAAATCGTTGTAATCTAGTAATGAAAATCTGTAAATTCGGAACAGAACTCCATGTACATTAGTTGTTGTAGTATGATAATAAAGATTACGTTCTTCTTGTTATTTTAAACAACTGTGACTAATTTCATTACGTCACTGTTCTGTTTGACTTATTTACTCTACAGAATTGTCTTATCGTTCCCCCTACTTTTGCGAAACTTAATTTAGTTGTCTGTGAGCGTGGTCGCTTGAAAATGCCACACATTCAATAGATATATTAAATTATTATTTTTGAAAATTTGATGATTTTTGTTTTTACCTTTTCGTCCGTGAGATGGCTCTTTATAATTTCAATTCATTGTGTAGTGAGTCGTTATTATAATAATTAGACAAACAACGATTTATAAGCATAACCATCAATAAAACTCTTCCTTCTGCTTATAAATCGTTTGTTGCTTACCAAATATCTATTATTATATTAGCATAATGTGCCTCCTTACTCAAATGAGTCGTTATTCCTTTTGTTATTGATGTCCTAAACAGAACGACTGATTTATTTAACTTCTGTAGTGCATATTGGTGTTTAGAAAACATATTTATATTAGAAATAAACGACCTTATAACACGAAAATGTTGTTATTATTTAATTAAACACTCAATATTTCGCTTTACGCTTCTCCAAGAGCGTTAAATGAAACACAAACCGAAACTGACAGTACAAACCTTCAAATGTTGTGTGTGTCCAGTGAACACTAAGCGCGAGGGTCTGTGACGCGGGGCCATCGGGCTCGAGGTCCTGAAGTAGGGTATTCTTTGACAAAATTCAAGAGGTGACGATTGTGTTTCATGAAGTTTTTTACGTAGTGAAGATAAAACATGAACAACCCTTCACCAATACTTTATTAATTTCAAGGTTACATAGCTCAGTTAGTGGTAATTCCCAGAGCTTTCTCTTTTTATTTTATTTTAGAGGCCACCTGTTCATCTTTGCTTCTATTTCTATCACAGTCTACTAAGTCCTGAATTGCTTATTCAAGTGTTTTCTTTTCACCCCTGAAGAAGATTTTGTTCTTGAAGTATGTCTGTCTGGAATCTTGAGCTTTGTACTCTCAGTTTCGATTTGTGTTTCAGTGAACTTTCTAGAACGACTGATTTACCAGAACTAGTGGCAGAACATGAATGTTTTTATGACAATCTCTTTTATGTTTCCATTTTAAAATCAACTATTTGTGTCATTTCATGGACAGATTTTTTTTATTGTTATAATTACCTTTTTTTATGTTTCAATTTTCTTAGAACTTATTAGAATCGTAATACTGCACATTCATTAACCCATGTTTCCGTTGCCTAAACTGTGACACTGATATTATTTATACTGTATATAATACTGTTGCAATACTTATACACACAAAATGATGATACTGTATTGAAATTATATATATGTATACACACACTATGTATGAAATTGTAAATCAGTCCGAATATGGTATATACATATATGTATTTAAACAAAGACATTATTATCACAGATATTGTGGAAATACGAGGTGCATTAATCTTATAGAACCAAAAAGTCGGTAATATTTTACGAACATCAAATATTTTTACTTTAAGGAATCTTTTACCTTTACATCGTTGTCAACTTTTGCACTGGTAACCCACAGAAATAACGCCCAAAATACGAAGCCAAACATCTTTCTCAGGTGAAATTACTTGTGATATTCTTGCTAGTGAGTTAGGTTACCTCAAAACTGTCTAACTTTCGTACAGGATAGTCATATTTCACTGCGTCAGCAACTGGATATACAAGTTTATTTCGTCACGTGCTAAGCCCGTGAACCAGATCCTTATTTTAAATAAATAACTTTCATAATATAGCTGACCTTGACAAGTTCTTGATAATTTCCTTCAAGTTGTTGTGTTCTATTAACAAAATGTGGATAAAAACACACTACTGTTGTCTAACTTTCTTCAAGTAAAAAAACTTATCTATAAGAATAAATGCGTGAAAAGAAAATGATCGTAATCTCAGTGTATCTTCTTAAATTGGAAAATTTGAACTACACCTAAACCTTCCATTTTGAGAGTGTAAACAAAGGCTTATCTCCTAAAAAAAGTTGCAACTGAAAGTATTAGAAAAACTAATTGTATAATTTCTTAATCTCATGTATCAAAGTCTTTGAATTTAAGTACATATGTATATTTTATATAAAATAAAAATAATTTGTTTAGCGACTTTGGATGGGTCAGTGATTACACCATACCAGACTATGAATTCGAGAATCTATGGTTCTCCTGTTGTCGCAAAATGTGCGCTCTAAAAGTGATGGTCGAGACAAGAGTTAGCGGTGAGTGCTATTAGCTAACAACCTTCCTCCTAGTTTATGAGTTCAGAATTAGGGGCGGCTATGTAAAGATAGACCATGTATAGCTTTGGCCGAAAATTCTATAGGTGGCGACAACAACTGTTTCACTTTCTTTTTCTTTTTTTCCATAAATTAACTATTACCAAGAATTTTCCCTTGTTCGAGTTTAATGATGAGGAGCGGAATTCCCCCAAACCGGTATAACTTCCTGACAAGTAGTGAACCAAATGAAAGATTAGGCTTCATATTTATTTTTAATATCTATAAACGGCTAGGCTGTTGAGTAATTTAGAAAAAAAATAGTACCATCAATGTTACATATACTTCATACTCTATACAAATACAGGTTCAGTATGGCGAGTAAAAGATAACTAAAAATACAGTAGAACTATTACCAAATTATGTAACGCATTCGACATGTAGTGACATTTCTTTATTTTATTTTATACGTGAACATTCAAATAAATTACAAAGAAACCTTATACTAAATTGTCCATAACTGCCACTCGTTTTTTAATGCATGGCCAGGTGGTTAAGTATCTCGACTCACAATCTGAGGGTCGAGGGTTCGAATCCCTGCCCCACCAAACAGGCGTGCCCTTTCAGCTATGGGACGTTATAAGGTGACAGTCAATCCTACTATTTGTTTATAAAAGAGTAGCCCAAGAGTTGGCGGTGGGTAATGTTGACTAGCTGCCTTCCCTCTAGTCTATCACTGCTAAATTATGGACGGCTAGCTCAGATAGCCCTCGTGTAGCTTTGAGCGAAATTTGAACCAAACTCTTTTTAATAATAAATTAATATTCAAATTAACTTTATAAAATTAAAAGTTATTATTATTCATATATCATTTTATTTTAGAAATGGAAAACTAATTACGATTGCATTTCTAACATTATAGTTATTATGAATTTTATATTTATATTTGATTTAAATATTCAATCTTAAACAATTTTCTACAGTTGGTTTAAAGGTTTTGTTTGTTGTTAAACACAAAGCTACACAATGACTAAAAAATGTGAAAGAAAAAACAATATACAAAATATTGATAAGTAAGTCTGTTAATATCACTTCAAAGATTTCACTTTCTTATTTAATACATTTTTGCCAAGTTTGTTTTTCATTGATTTTCTAATACCTTGGTAGAATAGTAATGAAATGTACATGTATATGTGTATACATGCCTTAATGTTGCTTTGTCTCCAGGTTAAGATTTAAATAATTCAATTTGATAAGAAAAAAGTTTTAAGTCAGTCAGAGAAGTATCTTTCTCGAAACTTTATTCCATTAGTTTGAATTCGAGCACTTTGTGTAGCTGTGCAAAACATTCTGAAATGAACAAACAAGCAATATATGGATCCAGGTAGGGCGTTTATTTATGTGTAAGTAGGAGGTGCCCTGAATTTCAGTTCCATAATACTGTAAACATCCAAACCTCAATGAAGGCACTTGCATACAGCTAGAATCATATTGGCGAACCTTGTACCAAATATTATCGTAATCAAGGAGTTTTTAGTTTGATTTTAATGTTTGTTTGGGGAAGGTTATTATGCGACTTTAATTTAATTAGTGACGATGTTTAAACTGGAACTTTTAAGTTTTAAAGTATTGTATTGGATATATAAAAATAGAATTTCAGGGAATCGTTTTTCTCTCAACGTCCGCCCCCCAGTGGAATAGCGGTATGTCTGCGGACTTACAACGCTAGAGTTTCGATACCCGTCGTGGGCAGAGCACAGATAGCCCATTGTGTAGCTTTATGTGTAATTACAAACAAACAAACTCAACGCCCACGCCAACTGACGAATTCTGGTTTTATTCGAAAAGCCTCTTGTACAATGACTCCAAGGAGAGGAGAAAAAGATCTAAAATGCTATTTTCACACGCCTCTCAGTTGAATCTTCAATAGACGAAGAAAGAAGAATATGGAAAAAGCGTATGCATTTAACATGATTTTTATCACAGATTTTAGACCTATTGATTTACAATATTTTATGAGCAATTTGAAATTATATTCGTTAATAGAGAGAGAGGGCGTAAGTGTTGTGTGTCTGTAAATCAGCGAGTTTTTCGACATAGAAATAGTAGGCTTCTTTTTTAGTTTTCATTAGTTTGGAGCTAATTTAATGATATGAATTATTATATCACAGGTTGAGTTAGTCTGTACTTAGTACTACTACTACTGAGTACTGCTAGTAATAGCTACAATACTAGTACTACTATATACTAAGGCTGAGCTAGGACTGGAGTAGGATAGCTGCATCTTCTTATTGTTAAATAAATATCCTTAATTAATACTAAGTCTAGGGTATTTTTAATTTGGTTCTAGTATAGTAGTAACACTAATTTAATAACAGTATCAACACTAACAGTGAAGTAACACTATTTATTACCATTTACATTATGAACTACCCACCTCACTTTAATTTAAACTTCTAAAGTTAAAGTTAAAACTTACCACTTAATTGAGTTTCGTCGACTGTGTCTAATATATTTTAATTGAAAAGCATGGAAGATTAACATAAAAAGTTAGCATCAGAAAAGAAAGCCATTAAGTTGAGTGCTTTAGGAATGGGACTTTCGTTTATCAGGGGTAACTGATCATTATGCCACCTGTGATGAAAGAAAGTCCTCTTTCCAAAAGTGATAGGGTTATCAAGGGGGTGTATTTTAGGTCTTAAAAAGTCAAAAAATGGTATGAAAACACAAGTTTAGTGTTCCCTATTTATCAGATGATATATCTAATGTAAATTTAAACTTCAGATTTGCAATCTTCATGCTTGAAAACATGTTGGTTTTATTGCTTTGATACAAGATACAGTTTTATTCATCACGGAGATCAGTTTTTAACTATTTTATACATATTTCTTCAAAACTTTAATTTTAGATAAGTATATAAGAAAACTTTTGAACTTAAATGCTGTTTTGTTATTATTACGTTATAGATATCCAATGTACCCAGTGTACAATGATGAATAAAACAAGACTTAGTATTTTAAATTGCATTTGTGGAAGAAATGTTCATCAAAAAAACACCTAAAACTTGCATTCTTGAGATGAAGATTTCAGTTAGGAAGGTTTACATGTTGTAATGTTATGGTTACTTTATATTAGTATTTAAAAAGAAACAGAAACAATAGATTTTATTTCCCCATAAATATAAGTATAGTACATTTGTCTATAATCTTGAGGATTTTTCATGTTTCAGTCTTTTTGTTCAGGTTCCCCAGTGACTCAGTGGTAAACTTGAAGGCATGTAACTAGTTCAGGGTTCAATTGATCCTTACTTCAAACATAGATCAGATTGCTCATTGTAAAACTTTCTCCTAAAACAAATTTCATGTCTAGTGTCAGCATAGATGATTAATGTAAGAGACACTAGACTTGAATTGTATGCTATTTCTGTATTTGAAGATTTATGACACAACCTCTCACAACTGATAGATTAATTGTATGCTGATATTAAAATTGCACATGATACCTTGAACTGAAAAGAGTTAAAAATACATATATACATACATATAACTTAGGGGCAACAAGGGATTTGTTCATCCATCTAGGATGTCCCATCCAACTATAAACTCTAAAGTAAAAAGAAATCAACAAAGACAACCCTTGTCATTCAAGTTTTTTTTAAGCCTTTCCTTAAATTAACTGCATCTACCACATTTGAAGGTAGCCCATTCCAAAGGCCAGCCACCTTTTTAGAAAAATTAAACTGTCTTAGTTGAAGATGATTCTTACCCTGCCAAAATTTATACTTGTGTCATCTAGTCTTACCATTCTCACTATTAAGTATCTAATCTAAAACAATTTTGGTGTGAAAAAAAGGTGTGGCCAAATACATTGATAAGAATTTTACAGCAAATATTCATTCATTAGTTAGCCAGGCTGCATTTTTTGTTCAAATTGGGGCATGATGGTGTGTAAAACAAAATATGTGGCCTAGCTAACTAATGATTTCATTCCTTTAAGTTGCATGCTGAATCCTTTTTCGGATGCACCTTTTTTCACACCTAAGGTGTTTATGATTAGAAATCATGATTTTTTGGTCAATATAAACCAACAAATCACAGCAAATAAAAAAGTGGCACTTGATAGTAACTAACATTAACTTTAGGATTGCAACCCTATTATTTGGAGCAGATCTATAATTTACAGAATCAACCAGATTCTTCAAAAATATATGGTGGTAGTTTTCCTCTCCAAAACAGTGTTAATAATTTATTTTATAGTAATGCCGTGGAATCTAGATTAACAGTTTCTTGTCATCACCTGCATGTTCTCAGTACAAACTTATCAAGAATCATTATTTTCACTAATTGCTTAAGCTAATATCACATGATGCTAAATGCTCTTTAATTAGGAAAATTTCATAAAATTTAGCAAATAATAACTATCCAACCTTATGATTATTTTGAACTGCTAATCTAGTATGCTTGGCCTAACCAATACTTACGTAACTGCACATGCTTTCACCCTATAGGTTTGCTTCTCTAAATCAACCATCTTTAATCTGAAAGACAAAATCTAAAAACAATCCACTTTTACTCTTAGGAGAAGCTGTAGTAAACATTTTAGACTGATAGCTCACATGACTTTTTGCATAGGTATGCTCAAAAATGTGGGTCAAAATTGAACAGTTTTTGTTGAATAACTTTGTATATGTGGCTTATATATAGACCAAATTTAACACCTAATTATAAGTTATAAAGATCTATTAGTGTATCAAATTTTTAAAAAAATCCAGTATGTTTTTCTATCAAATGTAGTTTCAGCACTTTTGGTGCAAAAAAAAGGAAGAACTTCAATCAAAATTGAAGGTGTTATATCTCAGATATTTCTTAATGGATGGACTTGAAATTTGGTCTGTGAAGTAAGAATCCTGTATAGCACATCCACTGAAAACATTTGTGAGTTTGGACTACCACAGTCTGAGTTACAGAAACTGAAAAATTGCTAAACTGTCACTTCTGTTAATAACAAACAGTGTGCCCTTCAAGTATTTTTGGGCACTCGACACACTTGATGAAAAAAAATGATGCATCAGACTATCAGTTCCTTTATCAACCATAAACACCACAATCAGATCCCCTCTAACTTTTTGTTTTTCAGAAGAAAACAATTTCATATGTCTTAACCTATCCTCATTTAACAACCTTTCCATCTCAGTCATGATCCTAGTAATAGCCCTCCTCTGAACTCTTTTCAACAATTCAGTGTCATTTCTAAGGTAAGAAACCCAAGACTGAACATAGTTCTCTTGATGTTGCCTAACCAGTAACCTATACAATGATATTATAACCTCTTTTCAACTTGTATTCAATATTTAGGTAGATACAACCTAAAATATTATTTGCCCTGTCACTAGCAATAGCACATTGCTTGGATGTCTTAAGAGACTAATCAATCAGAATATCTATCAAGATAATTTTCTTCCATATCACTAGTTAATAACTGTAACAGAGGAAATATATTAAAACTGAAATGTCTCATTGTTATAGGAAATGGTAAAGTATTTCTAGTTAAAGGGGTGATAAACATCAAAATAATTAATACATTCTTTATTATACATATAATCTGCACACAACATGAGATGACATTCAACACATTCCTGCACAGAGTTAATAATGCTGTAAAACAAAATTTCAAGTGATTTAACAAACTGCAGTCAGGTACATGTACATAGTAGTTTAATTTTCAAATGATAAATAAATTGCTACTGGCCAAAAATAATAATATAAATACTTGAAGAATGAGATACAAGTAACACCTTGTGCATACTGAACCTTATAAGTTGGCATAAAAATAGCACTCAGTATCTCGTACCTGTGTATGAACCTTCTGTTACTGGCACAATCATGAATTTACAGAACTCGAGATTTTGTAAAAGTATTTATACAGACATTACAAGCATTTTCAGCCACAAATTAGAACAGACATTCCACGTGTGTATAATGCATAAGTTTATTTTAGTTTGGTGTTTCTTTTTCTTTTAGAAAATGATGCTGAAAAGGGTATCACAGTTCAAGCAAGAGTAGTGCTTCTGATAACCTACTCCAGAGCCAAGTAGATCCTGACTAGAAGTGTTATGCTACATTTCCAGGCACTGTTGCCTGACCTGATGACCATTGCTGGTTTGTGTCTAGTTCTTGAAATATGAAAACTTATTGTGCTGTTATAAAATTTTCATATAATTTTAAAAATACATGATGTTAAAAAGGACTGCGGATCATTACAATGCTGATTATGAAATACTTTCAACTAAAGTAACTATACCTGTATAATTCAGGCTTTGTTCAATCTTTCCCATGAAATATCATCTGAATCTTTGTGAGAGATTTAAAAGGCCACACTATTTTAACAAAATCTTGGTAGTGTAGTTGGTGTTGATTTAAAAGGCCACACTATTTTAACAAAATCTTGGTAGTGTAGCTGGTGTTGATTTAAAAGGCCACACTATTTTAATAACATCTTGGTAGTGTAGCTGGTGTTGATGCCTGTGGGTTTCATCTATTTCTGTTTATACTTAGAGCAACAGATTGGCCGGTTTGACAAGGTGAGAGTGAATTATATGCTATAGATGAGTTCTACTTAAGCAGGCTAGGCAGTAGGATGTTGTCCAAACTCTAAAGATATTCGTAAGAAATAGTTTCAACCAAACTTTCAAAGTGGTGAGGTAATTTGGGAACTTGAGAATAATCACATTGATAAGACAGCTAAGGTAACAAGATTGGAAGAATTATATTTAGAGCACAACAAATTAAACAATAGCTTTAAAGATAAGTCTATCAAATTTAAAGGTAAGAACACTAATAAATTTATGAATAAGCTTACTTACTATGATTTTAATATTAGGAGTATTAGAAAGAAAATGAATGAACTCAGGGCACAAGTTAAAATGAAATATTGATATAATAGGAATTACTGATATTTGTTAGACTTGGAGAACACTGACAATATGAGTTGTTTTGAAATTATATGTTGTAAGTTATTTAATAGTGATAGACTGTTTAAAACTTGGCAGTAGTGTTTATCTTTATGTAAGGAATGGCTACAGCCTGTTGAGACTGAAAACATATCACATGGTAGTAAAAAGGTAAAATCCTTATTGCATATGGATTAAAATGAGGAGTTTCAGGGTTAAAACTTTTAGATGGCAATTTTTTAGGACATCTGATTAGACAGGTGATGTCAATGTGAAATTAGACCAGAGTTCTTATTAATAAGGATTCTAATGCAAAAATTATGGGATATATTCATTTTAGATAGTTATTAGGATTGTATAGAGTTAGCTGGTGAGTTTAGAAAGGTTTCTTGAAATGATTTAGGACAATTCTCAATACCAAATGACCAGAGAACCAACTATAAGGGATGCCATTTTAGCTTTATTGTTATCCACTAATGTGAATGTGGTTGCTAGAATTGAAATGGGGAACATTTGTGGAGGAGTGATCATAATGTAATTAGGTTTGTTGTTTTTGCTACATGTTGAGATAAAAAGAAAGTGAAATTTTAGTACTTAAGTTTCAGAAAGTTAATTTTGAGGCCATGAGACAAAATGTATTATTAGTGATTTGGAATAATAAGTTAAAAGGTGATGTGGAACAAATTTAGGAACATTTTAAAAATAAATTTCTTTTAATTTAAGATAGGCATGTTCCTGAAAAAGAGAAAAATAAGGATAACAGGCAAGGTCAATCCTACTTGGATACCTAAAGACATAAGGAGGAAAATTAGGGATAAATACCTTAAGTTTAAATTGATAGATAGGATGGAAGATTTACAGAACTATTGAAAAGCTAGAATATTTGATTAAAAAAGAAATTAGGAAACCAGAAAAGAGTTCATGCAAAGCAGTTGGCTGATAATCTTAAAACTAACATCATTGCAGAATGTTAAATTGGAGATGTTGATAGCAAGGTATTTGTTTAAGACCATGAAGTAGCTGAGCTTTTAACTTTTTTCTACTTTCTCTACAAAAAAGGATGTTAGCAATATTTCTGATTTTTAGTATTCTATGGGAAATACTGAGATTGATCTGAATCATTTGATGTTAATCCTTTAGTGATAAGTAGAAAGATTTTGAAATTTAAAATAGATAATGCATAAGGAGCAGGCTAGAGTTTTGCATGGTTTTAAAGGTGGTTAAAGATCAAAAATGTGAGCTTCTCTTTTATTTTTGTTATGTCATTAGATAGCAGGCAAATGCTAGAGGATTACAGGGTTGCTATTGTTACTCCTAGAAATTATAAGCAATTTAGTCTTGCATCTGTAATGGGAAAAATCTTAAAGGTGCTGATAATAGAAAATAATATAATGAAATATCATATCATAAAGGAAAGCATGGATTCACTAAAGGAAAATCTTGCGTTACTAATCTGTTAACTTTTTTCAAGGATGTGTCTTGTAATCTGTATGTTGGAAAACATAGTGTATCATCTCCCAAGGAACCATCATTCACAATGTTTTGCAATACAAAACAGAAAAAAGTAAGACTGTTTTAGATAGTATTTTGCAGTGTAAACCCAAATATATGATTCTTTTGTTTGAAGAATTATCATTCAGTCCTTCATTTATTTTGATACATTTATATAAGTAAAACTACATTAGTGGCCCACATGCTTTCCATGTTACTGAGCCAATGTACACATTGTACATTATTACTATTTTCATGTTTCTTTATATTATATAAAGATAACTTACTGAAGCCTAGTCAAAGTCATCTTCCCATAAAATAATTGAACCTGATAGATGTCAAGAGAACTTCTGAAGCAGTGTGACTGAATTGAATAGCACATTTTCAAAAACATACAATCATTTAGACAATCTGATCTCAAATAATACTTTGTTTTGAATGATGCTATTTTAACAATGAATGACCATAATAAATCTTCTGAACGGCATATTTTATGCCTTAATGATGTGGTTAGAAACAGGATATGAAAAACTTTTACATAGTTAGAAAAATTGTTATTGATGTTTAAAAATGTATTTTAGGAAAATAAAAAGTTCTAAGTGTTATAACTTTATAGTGTGTACATTCTAGAATTAAAAATTCTTGTGATATCATTCAAATTTTCACAGAACTAACAATGCATACATGTGTCTCTTGGATTTGGTTTGTTCTTTGTACACTGGTGTTTTCAACAGAATATTTCACCACTGCATAGCAGTCAATGTATTGATATTATACATTTGAAGTGGGGGCAGGATGAGGTTAGATGCCCAAGAGGACCTGAAACCATCCAGCTACCTTTTATTATAATAAATAAAGAATTCACACGATAAACAAGAAATATAGTACTAAGCTTCAAAAATTTCACAAACCATCCCACTCATTTTCCCCGCTTCAAGCATAGAATGTATGTGTGTAAATGTTTGATACTTTTTCTTGAAAATAAAAGCATTTTCTCAGCGTATCTGCTTCAACACACGCATAAAAATATTTATTTCAGCAAAACATTTTTGCTTATAAATACAGTTGTAACTACTAAACTACAAATAAATTTTACTTAACTCAGATCTTTGCATGTATGCTGCAGGGCTTGAAACTAACTTTTTTGTTCACTGCTAAATGTTTTTAAGTTGCCAACCATGCTGGCAAAAAGAAACAAAGAAGAAGAAAAAACAATTTGTGAATTACATGCTCTTAGTGAATATAACAATTGAGCTGATATGAACTTCCAGGAAGCATTGTATTTACAATTTAATATGTTTTTGATTTGTGTTTGTAATAATAATTACTGTCCTACTAATGAAATGAAAATATACAGATGTATATATAAGAAAAAACTCAAACAATACTGGAACACTGTTTGCAGTTGCTGTTTGAAACTTGGGAAATTCTGTTGAAAGATGCATGAGAACAATGTACAATACAAGTTACTGGAAAATTGGTATTGATTGATTATATTAGTGTTATTTTCCCATATGTGTTATACCTGCAACCAGCTTAAATAAATAAAAAAAGTTCCCTTGATGGTCACTGGTTATATACTAGAACCTACGGACTTTTTTGCAAGCTAGCTATTACTAATTTTGAACTTTGATGCTAGGATTAAGGGTTCTGGTACAAAGTATGCCTTCTTCCGGTGAGTAAATAGTAGGTTTACAGACTTACAATTCTAGGATCCAGGGCTCGATTCCTCACAGTTGACACAGCAGATAGCCAAATGTAGCTTTGCTCTAAAACAGACAAAGTAATCCTTAATGATCAGAAAATAGAAGTTACTCACACAAATGAAATTTAAACATGATAAGTTGAAGAATGACATACAATCTGGAAATAAATAGAGCACTTTGGGTCTTTATTAATTAACACAAAAAGTGGACTTAATATGTGCCTAACAATATTCAAATGCTGTCCTTCAGAGTTAAATGCCAAACCTTATACATGGAATATCTTTGAAAAGAATGATAGAAGAGTTCCAAACTGAACACCCAACAAAATGCAATACATAAGTAAATGCAAGATGACCTAAACTGAATAGCCTTTTTCATGTTTGCTAATTCCAGAGAGATTTTTATAAAAAAAATTTTCACGGTAGTATTTCTAATTTCTTTTTATACTTCCTTTAATATTTTAACCCAACCTTTAAGTTAGCACATTAGGTTATTATCCAGGGTTATGAAAAGTGTGTTTTAAACAGTCGGTGATTTTTTCAGATTTATATATATTTTTATGTCATGTTCCACCTCATACATGGATGATTACTTGAACGTACAATTAGTAAAGAAGTATTCAGGTACATTTATCCCATTCTGGCACAGTTCATTAATAAAGCTTTCTATGAAAGCGCATGATATTGTTTAAAACTGTAGAAAAAGTCTAGAATATTGGCATATTGCCATGGTTAATATTTTAAATAGGAGATCTTGCACATTATGTCAGTGAAAGTGAAGATTGTATCTGATGTCACTCTAAAGCACAGTGGTCACATGAACCAAATTCTTATTGTATGTTTCCTGTACTGTTATGTCATTTTTCATGATTTGAATCCAGTTGCTGCAAGTTTACTATCCACACTTTGAAGTTGTGTGTGTGTGCATTGCAAGAGTGAAAACTGAATCCCACTATCTGATTAGAGTAGCCCAAGAATTGCCAGTGAGTGCTGTTGACTTGTTGCTTTCCCCATAGCATATCAGTTTAAAATTAACAACAGTTAGCACAGGTAGCTCTTACATAGCTTTGCAAAAATATCTTAAATATACAAACAAAATTTTAACTTGTATTTTTTTATGATCATTTTTTCACTGTCATTCTCAGACTTTACATCTCAGATCTTTTATCTGTATGGCATAGAAAACCAGCACCATAGGACCTATAGTTTGTCTTTCTATTTAAATAATTTCTATCTTAAGACTTGTGTGATTCAAACTAGGAATTATTCTAGGAGATTTCTTTGAATCATTTTAAAGTTAGCTTTATCTTTCTTCATAATAATGGAAGCAAGAGCATGATTTTTTTATGTACTTGTATAGGAATATTATATTTCTAAGGGTTAGCACACTTTCTCATTGTCAGACATTTGTGTTACCCCATTTACTGATTAAAATGTGTAGTTAAGAACTGTTTAGTAATCCAAATTTCAATTTGCTTGGTTTTTAGGACATGAATTTATCAACAAATTATTACTTTGCAATTAGATGTTTATGAGATTACATTTTATCAAATAAAAATGCTATATTTGGAACAGTTGTTATGTTCATGTGTATGTGGTGATACTTCAGACACTTGCTGAGCTTTGTTCAATAAACTTTATAGATAGGATGTTAACATATTCTGGTTTTATGTTCACCTCCTACATTATGAATATATTAAGCTGTAACATAGAACTTGATTGAGTTGACATGAACTTAAGACTATATTACACCAATTTGACAATTAAGTAATTTTTTATATGCTTCAGAAGCTTCATTGGCATTGTTCTTAATATAATGTGTATGATATTGTTTTGAAATATTGAATTTTTTTTTCTAACTCCCCAGGGTGTCATGCTTGAAGCTGTACTGTTATCATCATGGAGTCACATCATAGGTCCAGGCTTATTAGCATTCTGGACACCAGAATGTACAGTTAATGCTAGACGTTTCAGTCAGTCAGATATTGGTCTACATCGTGATGGCTTGCAGCCCAATATCTCCAAATCTACTACATTATCTTCGTCATTACCCAATTCGGTACCTAAAAGCTGGTATAAAAGGGACAGAAAGAAAAGTAAAAATACACATAATGACTCTTCTGTTAATAGTTTATTAAACAACTTAAAACTTACTTTTCCAAATAGTAATGATTGTAGAGAGGAATCAAAAGAGGTTGACCCCCAATTACTCCACTGTGTTGGGCAGATATTACATGGAGAATTACAACAAGTTCATCCCTTGCCTTTACAGAATGATATTTTTAGTCGCCTTCTGATTACTCCTAACAATAAAATTATTCACTCAACTTGCTTTAAACAGCATCAGTCTGCAGAAGAGTGGTGGCAAGATGGCACTCCTGTTTCTCTTGCAGTTGTATTCAAGAATGATAAGGATCTGGCAAGTCTCTGGCCCATTCTGACTATGACTGATGTAAGAATGACAAAGATTGTAAAACTGGTAAAGGAGAAGGTAGGAGTTTTATTTTTGAAATACTAGCATTTTTGTCCTGTATAAAAACCTTTAATAAGTCATTTATTTTTTAATACCAGTTTATAGATTTTGATGTAAGTTAGTAGGAGCATCTCGAAAAGTGTATAAAAAAGCATAATCTCCTTGTGTTTTCAAAAATAAGGAATTTAACCTTGTATACCCATATTTATAGCTAATGTACCTTTCTGTAATTTTTATAGGGACCATTGATTGACCATTTAGATTACATTGGTGATATGTTGAACGACTTTTATCATACTTTACTTTCTCTAAAACCATTTATTGGCCCATCAGATGTCAATTTTTGTGATGAACAGGTATGTACTGTTGTTTTTTTCTGTGTGGTAGCATTTAAGTTGTTATAAGTGAAATGCTGCTAATGTTGCAGTTTATATGAATTGAGACTGTGTATTCCAGTAAAACACTGAGAAATTGTGCAAAACTTATAAACTCATTAATACATATATATTCCTTATTTTCAATTATGCAAATTTAAATACGTATATGTTTTTAGATAAAGTTATTCTTTTGTATAAAACCAAAACGAAAGGTATAAAAATATATATATATGTAGATAGATACTTTTTTTTTACCAGAGTAATGTTGGAAGTTAATTTGAAATTTTATTTATAGTCATTTTGTTGTCATGATTAATTTTATCAATTTTGATATTTGTGAGTAACTTTTTATTATATTTTCATAAAACAGTTAGGTCATAAGAGTGCCTTTGTTTACCATTCAGCTCTAAATACCTTTATGTTTTCAGTGCATCTTAAAAACCAGCACTTTAACATAAGTCATACCACATAATGAGAATGCATACGTTCTCATTATGCTTTAACTAAAATGTCAAAAACAATAAAGAAATTTACTTCAATCACATTTAAGTTTAGGATTCTTATTTTATCATCACTTTAGACTTAAGAAGTTATTTTATACATGACCAACAATCATTTATAAAAGACATCTCAAGTCTAGTGTAGTGAATTCATAATCTGTAGGCACTACTTGAAATCTTGTGATGGTCCATTTACAATTACTGACACTAGAGCTCTAAATCATGCAAAAGATTGTTAAATTTTGTGCATTAAAAACTGCTCATTCAATGTCTAAAGCCAGAATTAAATGTTGATCATCAGTTTCACAATTCCTATGTTAAACATAAACAATAAAGTAGAAGAAACCAGATTTGTGCATAAACTTAGTCAGACTCTTGTTACTGCTTTTGTTTTTTTTTGTTTAAAGAGCAGTATTAATATAATGATACTTTATATGTGTATATGGAAATAAAATAAACTGCAATTTAAACAAAAAATTTAGTTTACAAATTGATAATGTTCATGAAAACTGGAACATTCCAGTACCAAAAGGGAAGATAAACACCACTCTAATAAAGCAAGCAAGTTGTCTTGACAGATTTCACATATTTTACATTAGGTTGAAAATGTTTAGGATTTTTATATTGTTAAAACTTCATTATACATTATTTTAAGCATAATTAGCATAATTTTGTTAAATCTAGTTGCCCTGTGCATTTGACCTGTAGATTTTTCAAGCTTTGTTAATGCTTCAAAGTATTTGTAAGTTTTCATGCTTCTGTATTGTATTATTAGTTTAGTTTTAAACTTTCTGATAATGCCATATAGAAATGTTATTTGAATTTACGTTATTAAAACATCAATATACAGTATTGTAAAAGAAGACTTGAACTATTTTGTTGAATCTAATTGGTCTGAACATTTCAGCACTAAATTTTTTCAAGTTTTCTTGGTGCTCCAAAGTATTTTGTCAGTTTTCATCACATTGCATTATTAGTTTGGTTTTAAACTTTCTGATAATGCAGTATACAAATATTTTTCAATTGATTACTTAGAATAGTTTCAAAATATGTTAATTAAACAAGATACTTTTATTATTTTTGTTTCAGTCTGTAATTCAACATTATGCATTTTGTTTCAGGCTCCCTCCTTTTAAAGAAATATGTATGAGATCTTGACATCATTCACAAACTAAATGTCTATTAAATGTCTACATTTAATATATATGAGAATTCTTATATGTATGTTCTTACATCTGTTTATCATAATTAAATACATTTTGAAGAGTTTGTAAGTCCTTGCTTGTGTAGCACGGCTGCAAGAAGTATCATTTTCAATTATTCTGTATAATGTTTATACAGGATATTGATTCAGCTACAGGAGCTTCCTTGAAGTCTCTAACTCAGAGAGCTATTATGTCTCATTTGCAGACCTGTGGCCACACTGTCGTTGTAGGAACATCAGAGAGTAGTATTAAGAAGGTAGGTTTAGTTCTCTGAACACATACTTGGAGATAAAGGAAAGTCTGGAGATGAACAGGTACATTTTTCTTAAGACAAGAAGAAAATATGAAGGGCTAGTTTAAAAATATTTAAATAAACTTGGATTTGTTTTTAATCAACACTTTTAAGCATGATTTTCTAACAAGTGATTATTTCATCTCTTGTTATTTAGTCAAATTCTTGTTACAAATTATTTTGTCAGACTGAGTATGAACATTATTCTTATAAGCACTCTTTTACCAGGACTACACCAATGGGCAAATAGAATTGTTTATTAATAAAAAAACACAGTTATAATTATTAATGTAAAAGCTGTTTTGATTTAATCAACACAAACTTCCCAATGACTTATCAGTAACTAAGAAAAATCTTTTCAAGGCTATTATTTTTTGTATTTTAGTAATGAAATTGTTGTGGGTTAGATGTAGCTAGTTTGGCAGGCAAGTATTCTAATGTGAAGACATTTATATATTTTTAAATTTTCTGCCTATTCCTGGAAAAAAATAAGAAAATTATTATTAATTGGAAATTAAAATGTAAATCTTTGTCTGATTTAATTGAATTTACACATTGTAGCATTAAGAGGAATATTATACTTTCATTGATTTTCCTGTTAGTGAGTAGTTTTTTAAGTAAAAAAACACTTGAAGAAGGTTTGTAAGTGTTTAAAAGTGTCTGTTAAAACCACGGCAAGATAATTTAATACAAAATTTAATTTCAAGTTGATTGAGGAAGATAATATTAGGTTAATAGATAATTAGTTCATAGTATTTATGGTTTCATTGCTTATCAGTTGGTTTGTGTAAAATTACACTTTTATCATTAAGAAATTTTTTCTGTTGTGTTTTTTACACAATATATTTCATTGTACATGTGTGACTGCTGAACTAGTAGCAAGAGAACACAGAAAGGTTTAATGGAACAGTGTTTTGTTTTAATCTGTGTCAGGTGCAAAATATTTCTAAGATTTTGGTTTAACCAGTTCATTTTCTATGGTTACTAATTGTACTAGACTATTAGGCATTTATTAAATTGATAATTTTAAAATACACATCTTTTTATCAACTTCCATTTGTCACACATTTTTGCTACATATCGTGCATTTTTAAGTTAATGCTTATTTTAATAATGTATCATTATTGAAAAACAGTTGATAATACTGTCTGGTATTTTATTAACCCAAAAAACTAAAGCTTTGCATCTTTTCATGGTTTAATGTATTACTAGCTCTCTCTGTCTCTTTTTCTTTTTTTTATGAACAATATATTATGCTCAATGTAAAATGATATTTTGGAATCATCCAGGCTCTGTTTGGAAATGACTTTTGTTTCATTTCTAGTGTTTAAAATTCATTATAAATTAAAAACTTCCTTATTTGTTCTGCAGATGATTCTCCATCTGAAATTTCTTCTCAACTCACAAGAGAAAATCTGTTCCTTGATTACAACATCTGGAAAATTATGTGCATATTATTCAGGATTATATGTGCAAGGAATTCTGAAGGTTTTATATGTTACTATATAATATTGTTTTAGGTTATGCTACATGTGAAATCGACAAAAAAGTAAAATATTAAATACAGTTGTTTCTAATTCATACTTGGAGATGGTTGTATTCATTTAGGTAATTGAAAGAAAGGATACTTAACAACAAAGATTCTTTATGTATTTGACAATAAAATGTTTTCAAATATTAGGCCTAAATCGTTCAGTGTTATAAACAGTAACAAGTATTAAATAAAGCTGTATTCTTAGCTTAAACTAAAATGCATGTTTGCACAGTGTATCCAATACAGTTTATTGTCTGTAAAATGCATTAGACCCTTGTATTCAAATTTAGAAAACAAGCTATAAGGTTCTAGAAAGAATAAAGAGGAAATTCCTTTTTATCTGTTTACCATATTGAATGTGTATACTGTGAAATTTGATAGGAGCACAGTCTTTAAAAGTAAAGTTCAAGTTAAACTTGTCATCTCTTCTGCATTTTTAGATAAAAGCTGAATTTTATTGCTCTACCAAAGTTTTAGGCTTAATCCAATATACTTTTGAACCTAGAAAGCTCAAAGAAAGAAATTACAATTCGACTCCTCTTACCATACCTGTTTATAGTCAGAATGTTTTTAGTACCTTTCCACTTTGCCATATTATAGCTGCTGATCTATAGGAAATAACATACAGATCCAACTGTGGAACATTATTGATTTTTACTGCAAAATTAAGTTTCTCAGAAAGTTTCATTTATAGTCTGTACAGTCACTATAGTGACGTCGTAACCAATAATAACTAACCATTTTGAAATATGAAGTGCTAAATAGGCAGTATCAGTCAAATACTCATATCTTCCCCAATTCTGATAGTTAATTATTGTTCTCCATTGTTCTCTTTTTTTGTTGTTGTTTTGTGCACTAACTTTCGTAATTCAAGCTTCTTATTTCCAATCCATTTTCTGGCCCAAAGTAGCACATCCTCCATTTCCTATATATATTCAGCATCTTGTTTGTTGTTGAGAGTACATATTATGGAAAAATTATTTTCTTCAGCAGTTCCATAACATTCTTGATCTAGATGTTTATAGATATTTGAAGAATTACCAGTGATTGGCTTCAGATGCTCTGTTATACATTTTTGTAAATGACACATGGTTGACCTCACATATTCTTGTCCACATTGAAAAGAATTTAGATTTCCTTTTTCCATTGCCTTCCTTTGCTCAGTTGGCTTGTCATGAGGCCAATATGGATCATCTGCCTCTGGATCCTTCAGTTGGTAAATCAAGTGTGTGATGTTTTTGGCCTTTTCCCACTTGCTTTTGAATTTGCACCTTCCTTGATGGTAGAAAGGTCTGTGGGTAAGCACTTAGTTCTCCCTCCATCCCCTGATATTACAGTTCATGCAGGGAGGTATACTACTCGGTTACATGAAGAGACAGCTATGCTTTGTTCATCACATTTGTCAGATGTTATGTATTACGATTTAAAATATACAAAAACTGAGTTAAATTGTAATTTAGATTTAGTAGTTAAATAAATGCTGATATGTATCCAATTTATGATATTTGCCAACAAGATTGATACACACACAGTTTCTTTTCTAATACAAATATATTTTAATATACAAACAATAATACAATTTACAAAAACAGTTATTACAAGTTATTATCTCTGTACAAAAGATTTACAAACTTACAAATAATATTGAGTCTTCTTTCTGGTCTGGAACTTCCTTGATGTTTTATCGAGGGTTCATTATGAGCAAATTAATTTTGAGTTGATGTAGATGCAACTCATTTAAGAGGGAGCTAGCTAACTCTGTGGTCCTCGCTGATCACATACTGATTACAGGTTGAGTTTTTTACCACTGAAGTTATATAATGTCTTTGTAAAAGTACTAATGTCCGATGTGAATACACGGAAGTTAAATGGTTTGTAATGTTCGAAATTTATAAATGTTCCTGGTCAAATATCTGAAGTTTCCTGATTAATAAGCATTAATCACAATTATAGTTTCTGAGGTTTATAGTATACCAACTATAACAAACCAATAATATATACTGTCTTTTGGTGTGGCGTGTTGGCTATACTTATAGGCATAAAGAGAGTTTCTCAAAATTTCAGCTTACGCAACAATATAAATGACACCCCAGTGTTTACGTACATATATTGTTGATTCTTACACTCGAGAATTTTCCATAATTTTAGAGAATAGGCAGGAATTTCACAATACAGATTTAACAGAATAAGTTATGTACATTTTTTGAATATAAATTTAACTCAAATAAACATTGATATTAAAACAACTATATGATAGTAAATCTGTCACACAGAATAACATGCTTTAGCCTACCACTGCCAGAAAGGATTCTGTGGTCCACATGAATAAATCACAATTTTCTAGGATTTGGCTGACCTTAACCACAGTACTGATACATTTATCATCCTTACTCCTTTTTTGAGAAGCTTCTCGGTGATCGCCACGTCGATTTGATAACAAGTTGGGACCATTATTAGCATCTACTTTGGTTCGATTGTCAGCTTCTGTACTTTCCCTAGTCTTTTGGCTGGTATGCTGTTGGGTAGAAAGGCATTGTTGGAGGGGGTTCATTCATTTACCTGCTGCTGCCCTTCATGAGTTATGTGAGGGGCCCTTTCTCTGACCATTGATTTTGGATATTCTAGAGTATTTGGAATCAAGGGTTGATGTTGCCCATCTGCAATCATCCCTGTCATTATTTGCTTCTCAAATTTCCTCAGCTCCTACAGGGGGTCATGGTTCCACTCCTATTCGAGGGTTCCAACCCCAACATCAGTCCATTGGTACCCTGAATAGAATCCGTCCATATCCATGAGGTAACTCCACTCTGTCAGAATGTCACCAGTGGCAGTGGTGACTACTGTATGCCTTTGGGGTCTGTGGGGCTTGGCTCTGAGAATTTCTTGACATGTGGAAAACCTTTACCATGGATCCATAGGTACTACTGGTCCTTGCACCAGGATTAGTCAGTCAATTCACATCACCACCACCATTATCCCCCAAACCTGTGGGTTTCTGCCTCCTTCAAATCCTTGGATTTCAGAACTTTGTTCCATGTCTATCAGAGATTTGTTGTTGGAGAGAGTTATTCCAGTTCTTACAGGGTTTTATTCCCATCTGTTTGTTGTGCCCCAAAAAATGGGAGATTGGCTTCTGGTCATCGATCTTTCTCATCTCAATCAATTTCTAGATCCTCCAAAGTTCACGATGGAGTCATTCCTCACTCTGCATTGGCATTTTTTGCTAGAACTATGGATGACCAAGTTTGATGTTGCCAATGCCTATGCATGTTCTCATAGCGGCGTTGTCCTGCCACTATCTGCTTTTTGTGCATAAGGGTCAGATGCTACAGTTCAAGGTTCTGCCCTTCTGGCTAGCATCGGTATCATATGTGTTCTGCAATATCGTACAAACTTTTTCTCATTATCTCCATTCCCTAGACCTGTGCACACACCATTACATGGACAGCTGGCTACTACTAGCACCATCTCATCAGTTGGCAGAATGTCATGCCCAGATACTACTTTCCAAAGCAACCAAGGCAGGATTTTTTATCAGAGCTGAGAAATCTATTCTCACTTCCACACAATATATCATCCATCTAGGTATCTTTTTCAGCACATATCTCAGTTGGGCTCAGCTGACTCCCATCTGGCTCCATGCTATGGAACAGGCAGTCTGACTCTTACTCACATCTCCTTTTCCCACTGCACAGATGGTTCTTTCTCTTTTGGGGATGTGGGCATCACTTGAATCCCTCATTTCTTTTGAACAAGCACACATGAGATCCCATCAATGGTCTCTACATGATCGATGGATCATGAACAGTGATCCACTGGATTACCCAGCACTTATTCAGGTTCAACATCTTAGATCTCGAGTGGTTGTTAAATTGGAACAATACTATGATAAATGTTCTTCTGCCACCACCTTCTCCAGAGATCCATCTTTTCATAGATGCCTCACTTCAGAGATGGTGTGCATATCTCAATGTTCATGAATTCTAGAGCCTATGGACAAATGACGAGGCTTTCCTTCAAATCAATGTTTTTTAGAACTTCTTGTTATTTAAAGAGCAATGTCTCAAGGTTTGGAATCACAGTATCACACTCTGTGGCAAGTGTTGCCCAGTCAGACGTGCTTTTATCAAACCAAATCTACACTAGTGACCACTAACACAATATTCTTTATATAGGTTGCAAAAGGCTCTGTGGAAAGGAGGTGTTCCATAAGACCATCTAGAGGCAGACCTTGTAGTATTAATGTACTATGCTGGACTGCAACTCATGGGCTATCATAAGTAAAGCATAAGGGGATCCTGCCTGTCTCTGCTGATCAGTGGATTGCATAAATTGGGGTCAGTTTGCTTTCAAAAATTTAGAGAACTTGTTTTAATTATTACACTATTTCAAATGTGCTCTCCAATGTGCATTACCCCCATATTCTACTAGTGGAGTTAGGAAGTCCTTACCAGTCCCAGTTTCCAGTCACTGGAGTGGTGGACAGAGGTTATTCCACCAGAGAGTTTGAGTGACTTTCCTCCACCCTTGGAGAGGAGGGCGAAGTTGGGAGCCCTCCTACCCGGGTCTCTGGATTTTTTTCCCTTAGATATCAGTAGGAGTGATGCCAGCCTATTCATAATACTGGTTCAGATTTGACGCTCAGCTATCTGGTTGGATTAAGCATGGCCCTTCTCTTTTTATAAATAATGGTTCACACATTGTTCATGGAAGAGAGTCTATTGTCTCCTCATAATTCTGAACACAGGGTGGTCCCATCCTGGGTCCTTAGTTGAGCACCATCTGTTCCACATCCTCCCCATAATTCTAAGGGAAAGTGGAATTTACCTTGCCCACATGGTTGGGGAGTGAGGATGAGTGTTCATAATTCCAAACTGGATGAGTTATGTTTCCCCAGGTTGAGTATGGCATACAGAAACCCATCATTCTGAGGAGGGGGTTTGTCAACTTCGGTGTTGCTTATCTTCTCGTCATGATTCCAATGGCTCGGAATGCATCACTGTATAGCTACAGGTTGGGATCTACTCACAAATATATGTATTGCAGTCCAAATTCCCTAGCCACCAACGTGGAATTTAGGGGCCATGACCCTATAACTCCAACTTCGAGCAATGGAACCTTGGCCAGTGGTGATGACGGATCACGTCAAATTTCATCCATAATGCATGATTTTGTTTCCAGGAGAAGAGCATACTTGTTCTGGATGTAGTGCAATTTCCTGTCTAGGGTGCTAATCTTCTATTAGCATGACCATGATCTATGCAAATGCATTCTGTATGGATAATACCCTCACCAGCCCCTCCACTTTATCAATGTGGAAGGAGAGGTAAGTATGTTTTGGAAGTTAACATTTTCTTAAATCAAAAATGTATTTCCAATAACACTCACCTCCTACAGTACAAAGATAGAGGCTGCATTGATGTAGGTGGCGAGTGTCACAAGACAGATATCACCAAGGGCAATTGAGTGGGGGTATAAAAGACTGGACCAAGCGAGATAGAATCAGACTAATGCTTAGATGGGCAAAGGAAAGGAAACCCTAGCAGTCAAGTAATAGCTGTAGTGTGAGCGAAGGTAAGTATTATTGGAAATACATTTTTGATTTAAGAAAATGTTAACTTCTGTCTTTTGCCTTGAAAAAGTTCTCAATTCTCAATATCAGTTTTAAGGCACTTCATACTGAAAAGTTTGGGCAGTTATTTCAAAATATTTTTTAATTTTGTCTCTCAACGTGTAACATTCTTTATCTATAAATATTAGATTGATATAGAATGGCAGTTTAGGCACATCAAAAATCAGTTGATAAGAGGTGTGCACTCTACTTAAATTTGTTCAAATAATATAAGATGTAAACCATTTTTTAACAACATTTGTTTTACACTTTCCTTCTGAAAATAATGATAGTTATCGTAATCTGATAATCTCTATAAACTAAGATATATATCAAATTGTCCTTACATTTAAACAAGTATAATACTGTTAACATGACTATACAATTTTATGTACATTGGTTTATGATAGGTTCCTATTTCTGAATGACCTCAGAAATTATGAATACCTATTTCTAAAAAAGACAACTTAGAATATTTTCTTCTTCAACTGTAAATGTAATAGAAGGCCATTGTTTATTGAAATACTCTAAGAATGAAGTAGCTGATGAAAAGAACTTTACAAAATGTAGTTCCAACAACAAACAGATGTATGAATAAAAGAGACTGACAATCAAGAAACTCAAACCAACATTGAACTCTTACTTATAAGCGATAGAAATTTCACCAAAAATTTATTATTTTTGTCTGTCCATATTCCAATTCCTCTTTAGTTTTCTTTCTGTGTAGTTGATCTCCATCATTCATCTATATTGCCACAATTTAAGTGCTTTCAACTGTCAGTTTGCTTCAGTAGAGGAGGTTCATGTTTCTACCCCAACTATAAGTAACATTTTATCAGTCTCTTTTTTCAAATTCTTGTCTACCTCTTTGCATGTGCATATGTAGTTGTTGTATTATTGTTGCTTACACATATCCACATAAAATGTTTTTGTAAGAATATAGGTGATGATTCAAATGTGTTTGAAACTTTATAGTCTATTTAAATGATTATGAAACATTTGCAATACTTGATAAATTGTTATGCAATTTTTGTACTTTTTTCAAATATTGAAATTTAAGTGAGAAATTAACATCTAGAATCAAAAGAAGTATCAAATTTCTATTTATAGTCACATTTGGTTATATGCTGTATTTATAAATGATTGAAATATCAATTGTTTTTTTTTAAAGTCTGCTCAAGATCAGTCAGATCTCTTAAACAGCAAGTCTCGATTTACTCTGATAGATGTTGCAAGTGATATTGTTTGGCAGTCATGTGGTCTTTCATCTGCTCACAGGTAATACATGTATTTCTAATTTATATTTGTGGTTATATGTAAGAACCATTTTATCTACTTATTTAACAATCAATTTATCTAATATTACATCACAAAAACACAATGTTTCTGTTAACTTTGAAACATTTATCAAAGCTTATCAAAACAGCTGTATATTCCAGCTTTCTTTTCTAAATGGTCATTTATGAATAAGCACTTGAGATCTGGGAACCTGAATTACTCAAGTTTTAAATGTTGTTTGAATAAAAATATAATGTTGGTTAGTTTGTAAGTGCAATAACAACAGTTAAGCATTTGGCCTTAAAAATGGTTTTTTGTTCCTTTTGTTATTTACTGATTATATTTTTTTACAGGATAAAATTTAATAATTTGATTTGTAAATAAAAACTTACAATTTTCCATTCTTGATATGTCATAATGGTGCATGTCAAGCAATAAATGTTCTTAAAGAAAAACAGTGCCAGTATTAACCTTTACATAACCCAGTTTTTAATAAGTTTATATTGTGAAATTGTAATCATTATTTCGTTCCACGGAAGTGCATTACTATGATTTTTGTTGTTGAACTAAATGAAGAAGTTTTCCACAAAAATGTTTAGTTTTATCTTTCTCATTACAATTATAGTTGTACTTTATTTCAGTAACTTCTATTACCATTGGTTCATAGTTTAGTTCTTTTGTCAGAACATGGTATTAAAGTACAGGATAATAAAGTGCTCTTACTTGACTGTTGGGCAGTTTTATGACTAAATCTTTTCACACAGCATAAAGCTAAATTTTGCTGGTTCACCAGTTCTTCTGAATGATGGGTAAGGTTAATTTAAGTAATCACATTTAGATAGTAAGGTACATATGCATTTTCAGGACAGACAAAAGCTGAGTATTCTTGCCATAGATATATATAGCATCTTGGTCACTACTGTGTCTATTGTATCGTAGCTGGCCTGATGTGCCCCGGGATCAGGTGAAAGGCTTTGTCAGTACTAAATATGGCACATAGATAGAGTGTGGTTGACATATTATTGTTTTATTCTCTCCTTTTCACTCATAAGTTCTTAGAAATTTCAGGTAGTGATTATTTTGTAAACAAGCCTATATGTTATTGGTCCTTACTGAGATTTAACGGTATTTCCAACACAAAGCATTTTTTCATGCATCTAAGTCTAATATTTAAATGAATATACTACTTTCCAAAAAGTTGACCTACTTAAGAAAGTATGATGTTATATATTCCTTTAAAAAAATCTTAAACTTAATTAATCCAAAAAATGTATGTTTTGTATTGTTACATTTAACCATTTTCAGCTCTGTTGCTTGTGAAACAATACACTGTGAGAGAATATTAAAAGAAGAATTCTTCTTCCTTGGATGCTAGTCTCTTATTCACCCTGTTTACTGGAAACATTTCTCTTTTTTTTTAACCCACTACCTAATAATGATTGGATTGTTTCTAACTATATAATGTTCAAATCTCTCAGTTTGTATGACTAATAAAAAGAAATGTTTGAAGGCCCGGCATGGCCATGTGGTTAGGGCGCTCGACTTGCAATCTGCGGGTCGTGGGTTCAAATCCCCATCCCACCAAAACATGCTCGCTCTTTATAGCCGTGGGAGCATTATAATGTGACGGTCAATCCCACTATTCATTGGTAAAAGAGTAGCCCAAGAGTTGGCGGTGGGTGGTGATGACTAGCTGCCTTCCCTCTAGTCTTTCACTGTTAAATTAGGGACGGCTAGCGCAGATAGCTTTGCGCGAAATTCAAAAACAAACAAATGTTTGAATAGTTGTCAGTCTAACATCATTTTGTTTTTTGTGGGCTCTAACAATATTGATCAAACCTGGAACAAGTAATACTAAAAAAGTAACACTTTTTTTGGGGGGGGGCTCAAAATATAAGTAGTATTTGCTGCAAGCTGTGTCTGGAAAAGAACGGCTTATGATACATATTCACTTTATTGTTACTGGCCTTTTTATTGTGAATTAATTCTAAAAACATATCTCTTACATTTTTTCCAGAGATGTCATCTTAATTGTGTGGACAACTTTGATTCATAAACATGTTATATCAAACCATGTGGTACTCTTATCAAAACTGTCATCATTCCTTGTATAGTTCACATAAACTAGCTACAGTTATGTTTTGCTTAGAGAAATATCTGTTGATCTAGTGTTATTTGAATTATATATATATATATATATATATATATATACACACACACACACACATACATACACACGTGTGTGTGTGTATACATACCTTGTCAGTCTAAGGATATTTTGTATGTTCTTTGTTAATTTTGTCTTCTTTCAGTTCCTTACAGCCTGTTAGAGGGGTTGGAAAATTTGTCCCTGAGTTAATGGAGGAGGTGAGTAGAATATTTACTGTTTATATTACAATAATTGGTATAATTGTATTGCATTCTAGCCACTTAACAGTAATGCATTAATTCCTTCCATCCAATGTTTTCCTCATCAGTATCGCTCAAAAACTTTGAATATATTTGACATCTATCCTTCATGGTTTCAAACTTTTCATCCATTTAAATGCTTTACCTACCACCACTGCAGCCTCCTAGTGGCTCAGTGGTAAGTCTCAAGGCTTATAACACTAAAAATTGGGTTTTGATACCTGTGGTAGACACAGCACAGATTGCCCATTGTGTAGCTTTGTACTTAACAGCAAACAAACTACCATTGCTAATTAAACAGTCATGTGCTGTAAGTTTAAGAAAATTTTTTTTTCTTTTTACATGTGATGTAGCCAAATGTTTGAGATATCATTTACAATAATTTATTTTGGCTATGTATTTATCTGTGTAACTAATTCTTTGCACTTCTGCAAATGTATATGTAGTTGTACTTGTTGAGTGGCTTCCAACAGCAAGTGGAGACGTTTTTTATATTTTTCACTATTCCTGCAATACCTTTAGTAGTGCAATGACTCTGACAATTAGCTCTGCCTTTTGATGTCAGGGAATTTTTGTATATCTATATATTTGATAACTAATAGTTTTACCAAAGAAATTCTGAAAAATCTTACCATATCTGTTTGATTTGCTGATCATTAGAAATAATTGTAAGTCTACAGTTTGTGTTATCTTTGAATGCAGTGTTAACAAGTCTACATTATTATATATATGTTTTTATAGTTCAGTGGTTTATTTTTAAAGTTTCAAGAAACAATAATAATTTTGAAAAGTAGTAAAGTAGATCTGTAATAAATAGGAATGCAATTTAAAAAATATCTTTGAAAACCCAGAAAGAAGACTATATGTTTTTTAGGTTTGGAAAACACAAGTTAATACAATACATTCATTCAAGAAATTATGATTAGGCTGTGTTTCCAGAGCTTAGCCTGGTTCTTTCTCACTATGGGCTAGGCTGAGTTTGTGACCTCAAATTGACCTTTATAGTTTCAATCTATACCATAACTTCTAATATGTTTTGTGTATCTTCGTGGAATTTTGGAAGCTTTCAGAAATCATTAAGAGTCTTTTGTAGACAAAAAAATCAGAATGTTTAATGAAGTATTTTCACTAAAAATTTCTCCAGGAATAAATGGAGTCAAAGTGTTGACTGCTCCAAGAGCAAAGTGATTTTCATGTTGAGATTAAAAATAGTTTTATTCATCTGAAAATCTCAAATTTCATTTATATAATCTTTAAAACCTAAATAAACTTCAAACGTTTTTTTCAGTAAAACTTTATATTTTATCTGTTATTTTCTCTATCCTTGCTGTATACAAGGTTAGTCAAATTGACCAACCTCATAACCAAAAAAAGACTTAAAAAAATAAACCAGAACTACCCCTTTTTTTCTTTCTAGAATGACTTCAGATTGTAACATTAAACTACGTTTGTTCATCCTAAATAGCTTTGAACTCAAAACAGTATACATCTGTTCCTACATAAATTTTATTGTTTTATTGCTCTTTGAACAGTGTCCAACTAACATTCCAACTACGGAAGTTGTAAATCACTTAATGAATGCATAGCTCACATTATTCTGTTGAATTATGTAATGCACAGGCCACTCACGAGTTGATCATGAGTGTACCTCATGAAAGATCTTTATTATTATTATTTAGTTTACCTAATCTAACCTTATCCAACCTAAAAAGTTTCTAATTTTTACATTTTAGTTACTTTTATAATAATAAATAAAGAATACACATGAAAAACAAGAATTAAACCTGGTGTCAGACATGCTCAGCCTTTCAACTTTGGGGTGTTATAATGTGTCTGTCAATCCTGTTACTCATTGGTAAAAGAGTGGTCCAAGAGTTGGTTATAAATGCTGCTGGCCATTTGCCTTCCCTTTGATGGCAGTTCCAAATTAAGGATGGTAACAGATAGCCTTAGTAGCTTT
The DNA here is from genome assembly GCF_000517525.1 of Limulus polyphemus. Lineage (NCBI taxonomy): Eukaryota > Metazoa > Arthropoda > Merostomata > Xiphosura > Limulidae > Limulus > Limulus polyphemus. The sequence goes on along the minus strand of NW_013667364.1, from coordinate 110,248 downwards.
GCCATAAACAAAATATATACAAACAATCTAGTTTGCCTATGCTTACAGAGTTAAAATAACAGCAGCTTGCTCCCTCTAGCTTATCATTGGGTCCAGAATTTCACTAACTTGATCAAGGAGTCCAAAATTGTATCTTCTCCACCACCAAAAATGTCTAAAGTTTACATTCCAAGTATTTTGGATTACTACTTTCAATTTAGCAAACCTTTTGCACCATGAAAACTTTTTTTTTTCTGTTCATCCTATATAGATTTCTCTTCTCACACATGACAAAGCAAAACAGGAACATCATTTATTGGGATTTAGGAGACATCTCCACCTGAAGGCTATGGTGGTCATAAAAATGGTTGAGAAACTGAGGTGTGTAAATTTTTTATTTAATAGTACTGTTGTGTGGGCTACTGTATGCTGTTCATTCAACAGATTTTGTCTGTTTAAAGTGTTCTATTAAAGTCCCTCTAAGAAAGTTAATGTATAATTATTGCAAAGATTTATGTTTATCTACATGCAAGTATTCTTTTTAGATATTTTAAACATCTTTAGAAGGTTTTCTCTGTTTTAACACTAGCAGAAAATGCTCAAATCATGGCTTTCATAAAACTGATTGAAATTTCAGTTGATATATTTTTAAATGTATAACATAAATAGTGCAGGAGAAATTAAATTACTCTTTAAGTATTGATACTGCAGTAAACAACTTAGTTATAATTTCTTTTTATTTGTTTTGAAAAAGCATTTTATAATGTCAGTGTAGCAGCTGTATCTACAAAATATGTGATTATTTTTAGCTGCGGCATAGCAACTCATAGAATGGCTTTTTTTTTGCCCCGAGTAAAAACTTTAACTCATAACTCCATCATCTCTTGACTGATTTGAGATATAATTACAATTTTGGACTTAGAAGGTCAAACCCTTTTGACTGATATATTTGACAATGCCCAAAGTCTCATAGATTAATTCACTCTAATCCATCCTAAAAGAATCTCAATTTGAGGGTAAGCTGGTAGAGATCCTGATGAGTAATAAAATCGAATTGGTTATTCAAGTGCTCCAAGCTTGGTACTGCTGACCTACAAAAAATATAGCTAGGAAAAAAAAAAGGTCTCATAGAAAATTTACTCTAATCCTACCTAAGAGAATTTCAGGTGCTGCGGCTATTGAGTATTCCCTCTTGTTTAAGCAGTGCACTGCTCATTCTTTACTTTTAAATGAGCAAACTATCAAGTGGTTAAAGCCCCTCCATATTCGAGTTTAATACTCAAATATTTATAAAGCTACAGCATAGTTCATTTTACTAGATTCTTTTATTCTGTGCTTTAAGGAAGACATTTCTCTATCCAAGTACATCAAAATATTAGCCAGAAGACATTCACTCTCAAGTGTGCAGCTGTATTCCATGAAGTTCCAGATTTTTGTTAACATTTTGGGAAATATCTGACTGCAGTTTTTTGTTGGTTTAAGGGAGATTTGAACATCACAATAAGAGATTTCTGAATGTCTTTAATTACAAAATACTGAAGAATAAACACCAAAATTCCTGAAACATCATTTAAAACTCTATCCCCAGGGGTCCTGTGCTCTATCCAGAAGGTCACTAAAGGATGGGATCTCGGTTTAAAATGCATTCAGGGGTCCAGAGTATTATCAGTTTAAAATTATGTATTATGTAATAACTTTCTTTTTTTTTTTTTTTTTTATGGTTATGGAGGTTGGAATAATACAGTACCTTTGAAACAGAAACTCTCTGGTATTCTATTAGAAACAGAATGTTATTCAGGGCTTAGAACCATTTTTATGGCAATATTTATCAGTATTTACCAATATTTAGCAATGGTTCACTATGTTGTTAGGTCCTATCATAGAGTAAGGTAAGTACAACACTGGTTCTTTGACAAGGGTACAGATCATCCATAATGACCTTGGAAAATCCTTTCTTCTCAACAAACTTTTTTTTCTTGAGATCCTCTTTCCAATGATACCAGTTATACCAAGAACTGAACTATTTCAGTTAGTCACATGCTACCACCTGCATTAACATAACAATAATACATAATGGTTGATATGTTTTTCCTTTATATTTATAGAAACATTAATGGAGAGTATAAAATCTCAGCATAGCTAGTTCTATGCAATTTTTCTCTCATTTCCAAAGTTATCTGCTACAGTGCTGTATCTGTATAATAACATTATCAAATATTACCCCAAAGACATCTTCCATAATTGTGTGCACTGTCCATAATTATTGATGTTATCCAAAATGGAAAACATTTCAATTCTTTAGTTGTCCATTCTCTTCTGAATTAAAATATAACAATTATTAAAATTTGTCTATATTTTTCATGATCCAAATTCAAAACTAAATTGTTGACTTCAAATGCAATCATCTACTAATTAGAATAATTTCAACTTTTTTTTTATAATATTGATAATTTTGTTTGAACAATTTATAGAATGTAACTAGATATATCTAGATATATATGAATTTTTAACATATTATTTTTTATACTGCTATGTGATATTTTTGTGCATAATATCAACATATGACGGTAACCATTATTGTTCTCTTAGAGATAAAACTGTTTGTTTGGATATAGCACATTGATTTTTTTAATACCTAAAAATGTGCTAGTTTAAGGGAAAGGATTAGACCTATTTGAAACCAGTTGGGTTTGACAGTTGTACACTGATATTTTGGGATGAGCCTATTAACTCTACCATTATTTAGTATTTTGGAAAGAACCAATACGATCATTACAAAATAAAGAAGATAACAACACATGATGAACAACATTGCTTATTTTTATCAGGATGTAAATAAAGAACATTGTTTATCATAAGTGTCATTATCCAATTATTGTAAAACTTCTTTTTCTTTCAAACACATTGATTGATTGTTCATTGGAAAATGCTCAGTTGACATAATCTTGTTTAGTGCGTACCACTAGATTATTGTTTTCAACTAAATTAATTTCATTATTCAGTTTGTTTTGTTTTTTCACAAAAGAAATATACAGTTCATCATCTTAGTAACAGAATTCTTTTGCAGTGTAATAATAACACAGGATGTGAGGGGATGCTAGAGAGTAAAGACATGGGAAAGATATGCTCATAGGATTTCTTGTATTTTTAGGTCTTAGACTGATGGTATTACAAATATTTAAATTAATTTTGGTTTATTTTTAGAATACGATATATAAATTGGGTTTATATGAGGATTATATATTTATATATGAGGATTATATAAGTTTACTCCTTCTCTTTATCTATTGCCTCTACTGTATTTAGGATAGCTTCAAATTTCTCCTCCATAGTGTAAACTCTACATACAAGTTGCACATTTTTGCTACTGTATTTTTCCCAATAAATGATAGATACTGTTCAGTCAAACTTCCCATAAGTTTTCCCCTGTACTTTCTGTGACTTCAATAAATTTTATGAAGTGCTCATAAATTCTACTTGAAACATCTGTTAATCTATGTGAGACATATCGGAGAGTTAATGACATTTGCTCTTTGTGACTTGTATCTGGTTTACAGTCTAGTATTACAGAGAAATACTTTGCAATTTCTTTTCTCTCTACAATGGTTATCAGCACTTTGTTACCTATAATTGATACAAGTTCATTATGAATTCACTTCCCTAGGAAGTGATCATGAATTTCATTGTGTACAACTCTTCACACATGTTTTTGCAGGACTGGATATAATTTGCAAATAATTCTACAAACCCCCAAAAATTCCCATTGTTCAGGTCATAAAGTCTATCGCCATGTTGTGTTCATAAGGTAATCAAAAACGTTTCTCCAACAAAGTTTTTCAGAGTTTATGGTAGAATTCTGGTTCAGTCAATGAACAGTGCATTTTTTGTTTAAACTTTTCTCAAGTTCCATTCATTGTAGAGTAGCTGTCTAGTGTCCCTGTGATCGCTTGTGTTCAGACAAGTGCAAACTAGTATTTATCCAATCACAAAATCCATCACACACATCCTAAACCATTGTTGGAGTTACCAAACAGTTTGCATCAGAAGCAAAAACTTTGGTCCTTCGATGTAGAGTAAACTAGCCAATGTTCACCATTTCCTAACTTTCTTTTAAAGTTACTATTTGAAAGCTTTCATCTATTGCAATCTCTTGGGAAATTGTACTGTTCATCTTGTTGTGGTCCTTTACTAAAAGATCTTGGATACCCATATCAATATGCCTTAGCCAACATGCAGGATCATTGGAATGTTTAAATCTCTGGACTCAGAATCAAAATGTTGAGTTATAGTAGCATCATGTGATTGCTAATCATCTGTTTGGTCCTTCTCCAGGTCAACATCGTTAGCACTATCATCATTCATTCCAACTGCACCTGTAAAATCATCATCCTGTTCATTCTTATTGAATACATCATCTTCTTGGTCAGACTCAGTCTGCTTGGGCTTTTGAAGAAATTGTTCAAATGTTCCACATATTTTTTTCAGTTCTGCTTTCTTGTCTGCAACATGCTTCCTTTTCCAATTACCACTCAGGTACTTCTGACCAGTATCTTCTAACTGCTTTGGCAGCATCTGAAACAAAAATAAATAGGTCCTTTATTATTATTATATAATATATTTATCATTTATTTACATATATTTATTAACATATGTCACAAATATTTAAGTAAGTGAGGGGCCCGAATATTTAAGTAAGTGCATAGCCCAAAGCAGTTGCTTTTCTCACTTTGACCTAAGTCTGCCTCTGAAAAAAAGATTAGGTAAGACAAATTAAAGCTAACTTTTTATGAGCTAAAAGACATTTATATAATCATTGAAGTAAATAATATCATTTGTTAAACTGCCAATCAAAACATTTGTCATTACATAATCTGTAAACATTTATAGTAAAATTAAAGCAAAGTTTCATCTCACCAACCAACTACAAAAAATTTTAGCCTTAAATTTGTATATTTCATGTCTAGAAGTCACTTGCCTTGCATGTAAGAAAGATCACCTTATCTGTGTTTTACTGAATGTAAATATTACACATTGCTTTTAACTATTAAGGATAGATTGTTTTTAGCAGCTGATGATTCTTTTATCGCTTTCACTCAGGAAAGAAAGCACTTATATACAACGTATACCGTGGAATACCATCTTAGGTCTTGAAGACCCAGAAGATATCCAGATCGTGCTAAGTACAGCAGAGAAAATGAAACCTGGAATTTTAAACTTAATAAGTCCTCATTTTCCAAGGAAGTGTTCCTGATGTTAAAACTGAAATAAGTAAAGAACAAAGTCCAAATCAAATTCAAACATTATTGTCTATCAAATGTACATGCCTAACAGAAGAGAGGTTTTGATTTCTCTTCTTTGGCCATGTGAGTAGATACCGTGTTTGTATCTGAAATAACTTTGTACAAAGAAAAAGTTTGCAAGATATGCCTGTACATGTAAATAGGTTATAGTTATGCAATATCACTGCACCACTTAAAAGAATAAGGTGAGAAGTTTAGATTTTTTATCTATACATGTTCCTTTTATAAGCATCATGTTACTGATGGAAATATAATTTTAAAACGTTTTGTGATTTATTCATCTGGAAAAAATCTATCACATAAATGTTACTGTGATTCAGGGGAAAGTTACTTAATACAAACTGCTAAGGCTTCATCTGAAACCATTTGATAGTAAAGTGTATCATAAATGTTAAATAGGATTCTTTTTTTCAGATTAATAATAATAATAATCGCTCTAAAAGTTATAAAATTTGATAAGATATGAGAAATGTTTCATGTTTAATTGAGACATATATAATTTTTTCAGAAATATAATGTAAGTTAGAATTATTTAGTTTAACATTATTAATTCTGAGAAAAATTACTAAGTATTAAAATGCATGAAATCTTGAAACTATAAGAAATTGTGTAGAAAATGCTCATTTATGATAATTTTATAGTTAATGTTTTCGATTTCTTTCACATTTAAGAATATTCATGCTTGAGAATATTTATGTCAAGTTAAATTTGAATATTTAATTTAAAATATATTGATGTACATCAATTTTGATGTATCTTGTAAATGGAGCTTTAATTTTCATGCTTGTGCTATTTTAGTTCATTTGATTTTAAAGAAAACTGTTAAATATTTTTTGTAATTTTGACCTTTGTCAAAGGTTCAGTATTTGGTTGGTGGTGTTTCATGAGAAAAACTGTCTTTTAATGTTTATAAACACAAGTTTGCAATATAAAATGAATTTTAAAAGTGGTTTCTCCAAATTTAAGAATGTATATGAAATCTTACTTTTCAACTTCTACTTTAATGGCCTGACTTAGGTTCAAGTGTTCTGTCTGCATTAGCACTTTCACTAAATTAACTAAAATCAAACTATATTTATAGGTTTAATTTTACATGCTCTGTACATACTGTTTGGATAATTTTAAAAAAACATGTATTCAGTGTTTTATACAAGTCATGTTTTGCTTTGTTTTTCACAGAACATATTGTGTAAAGGGAACGTTTTAACTTTTCAATACATTTGTTCAATTTTGTGTTATAAAACTTTATATTAGATATGCGATATAAATAATAGGAAAACTAGAGTATTAGCTCTTGGGCCTCCTGGTTCATTTTCCTTGGTGAACAGAATGCAACTAGCCTTTTGTTTAGCTTTGTGCTAAAACAATTAGCTCTGGTAATTTACATGCTCCAATTAATTAAGTTGATGGTACTTTTGAAACCAAGTCTTTGTACTATGAGCAATACTTGGCTGAATACTAAAATTACAAGTGAGTGTAGAATCCTTTTAATAACTAATCTGAAAAACTACTGTATCTAAGTGTGTAAATGTGCAAAATGGTGTAGAGTCTGTCTTTAGTAAGTAGCTGATAAACAAACTAGTTTCTTTAGTATTTCAATGTATTGTCACAAGAAATGTTGGCTGACCATATAAAATGTTTAGGAGAGTTAACACTGGTTTGTAATTCATTAATTTTTGCAGATACTCCCAAAAAATTAAAGACAGGACATCATAAAATATTTTCAATGATACATACTTGCCCCCCCCCCAATTCTTTCTTTATTCATTCGGCATATGCATATGTATTTTTTATTCAATTCACAATTTCACACTACTTTGTGACCCCCCCCCCTATGGAAAACTTTCTGAGGAAACCCATGTGTTACAGTTAACTTCTTTTTATTGTATTGTAATACAGAATGACATATTTGATAAGTTTTGGATTTTTTAAGTCAGATTTTCAAGTCTTTAATAATTTTCCTCAACTGAATTGTCACTTTTAATTTTAGTCATTTAACTTCTTTGTATATTAATGGAATTGGTTATGTTTTTCAGTATATGCCACAATTATAATTATTAGAGTATGAATAAAATATTTCTATAAATATCCTTGTCATTGCTCAGGACGTTTTTCTGGTAAAAGAAAAAGTCTGTCATTTTATAAACCTTTTATTAATTATCACTTGTAATGGCTTGATGATCTAAAGTAAATACATTTTTAGTGTATATCTAGCTTATTATAGTTAACATTTTACCAAGTTTATTTAGACTTGTTTAGGACTAAAAACAGTATTTTTTTGGCTACTGCCAAAGATTCTCATTTTAATGTATGTACTAGAGTTTTTGTTCTGCGTGTAATTGTGTGTACTTTTTCTTTCAATCTCAAATACTGTAATTTTCCTAAAATCTTTAATGTACAGCTGAGAAGAATAAATATGCCCTTTACTTATTGTGTTCTATTACTGAAATTAAATCCTATATAACTGTTTTTAATATACTTTACTTGTACTTGTATAAGAAAGAGAATACATTATGTGATTAACTGTGAATGTACACTGTGCAATCTAGGCCTAAGAATCTGTACATTTCATGGTTAGCAAATGAGTTGCTGATTTGGTTTGATTCTGATCTCCCCACTTAATAATACAATAATAGCTTAGAAATTCAACTTCCTAATAGACAGAACAAAACACTACTATAAGCCTTGTATATTATGATCTGTCTGTCTTATGGTGTTATTAAACACTTTATTTAGGCTTTATTCATTATGTATAGGCAAATATGTATTCACCCAAAGCAACACTTTTCATGTATAACATAATTTATAAAATCCTGGTCTGCACAAAGGTTAATGTAACAGATATAAATTTTTGGGAACATTTAATCTCACTGTTTGTTTTCTTTTGTTATTTTATGATGATAAATATAGGGATAAGTGATGTTTAGTTATCCACCAGATAATTCACACACACACACACACACACACACACACACACATCGACTATCACTAAAAATTTGCCAAGTCATAACCTGTAATAATTGGGATATCCCCCAAAAGTCAAGGATTGTTTAAGGATATATACCTGTCATAAATCATGTTTTAATCGGGATAATACAGTCAAACCTCCAATTATGTGTCAGCTTGATACAAGACAACATTCCCAACAGGTTTCACAACTCTTTTGTATTAATATAGTTATCATTAATTGAGTCTTTAAATATAGTTGTTACAATCACCTTGTGAACGTAACTTAGACAAAGGATAAAACATTTTTATGCTTTTTACAGTTGCATAATTATTTGCATTTCAAAGGCTAAAGGGAAGTTGCACACCCTTCGGGTTATCTGAGATTTTATGTTTGTACTCGATGTTCTTTAACAGCGTTTTAAGGTTTTACTTTAAAGCTTCTAGAGATGTTTAGATTTGTTTTATAATGTTCAATACATAAAATCTATTAATATGTTATAATTATTTTAGTATATAAGACGTATCGTGTGTATACGTCACTTATAAAAATACTGTACAGTTTGCGTTGCTCAAGAAAATAAATTATTAATTATGTTAAATTTCTGTAGGTTTATTAACATTGTGTTGAGCCTCTTAAAACGCTATCCTTTTACAAAATGTTTTGATTGACAGCATTGAATGCCACCGACTTTCCATTGAAAGAGCGTTGTGAAATTACACATTTATTTATCTTTTAGTTTAGCTATTTTTTAATGTTATCTTGCATTCCTAGTACTGTTAAATGAGAACTTAAGATTGTGCTACATTCTTTACACATAATATTGCAAGATTCGTAATCTGAGTTGCATAAAAATGTTTCGGCTAACTAGACAAAATTTACATTACACGAAACAGTTTAAGTACGAGATTATAGCAGACCGACCCCGGGTTATTAACAAACCCAACAAGTTTCTTTAATATCTGATCATTATGTTTCGAGCTGGGTGACAAACTTGAAACACGTACATAGTTTTACAAGTGAACTGAATAATCCTAGTCAAAATTCGATGTGTTCTTATGCGATATCTAAGAAAGAAGTCCAGAAAATAAAATATGAATACCTAATTATGAAATTAGTTCGTTACGATGGTGAACTGATTAATTTTATAAACGTGTGTAAATTTATGGTTTGTGTATATCACAATATTAAGTAGCTTTCATTAACACAGAAAGAGATGCGTTAATAACCTTTTCGAGAAAAAAGTAATGTCATTTAGTATTTTTATACAAAGGGTTAATTACACTTTATTTGAATGTTTTGAGTCCCTCGACGGTAATTTTATAGACTTACAATTCCAAATTCTGGCGTTCAATTTCCCGCGGTGGACACAGTGGATAGCCCATTGTGACTTTGTCCAAAAGCAAACTTGAATAATTTGTGCATATCGTATTGGCCCGATTATAAGACGATGTTTTTATTATTAATAATTAGGCTGTAAAATTCATTGTCACCTTATAATCACGGCGGACCAGAGGTCTCTTCCCCCTACTCTAGCCTATTGCATTCCTGAATGTACAGATAGCATTGGTCTACGCATGTACGCCAGATGTTCGCTCAAGGTCATCGCTAATTTTCGTAACTAATCAACCTGTAGGCTGTTTGATTATAACATTGATTTTGCGGACCTAAAAAAGGACGTAATGACACTCAATTTCTTTCCCATGGTATCTGAAAATGTGGGTCGCCTTATATTCGAGCTCGCCCTATAATCGGATTAATACGGTATTAGAGGAGTGGTGTATCACTAGTGATAGGAGTTGTAGTGCCACAGGTGACGTGTTTAGCAGCGGTATAATTGTTTCATAATGAATTCCTAACAATTGAACAATGCGAAGTCGCAACGGTAAAATTATGGCTGGGGGAATATAAAAAGCCTTTCCGAAGAGAAATATTCACACAATAGGCTTATGTATGTGTATATATATATACAAAAGAGAGAGAGAGTGGAAAATCACATAACAAACCAGCAGCGGACTCCACAACCCAACTCATCCTGAAGCAACGCCCTTATGCCTAAAGTGAACGTTTTGATTGTGAAAGAACGCTTCAACCCAAAAATCCATTACAATAAAGTTAGACATAGTTTTTGGTATTTGTAACAAAACAATGAGTGATAAGGCTATGAAGTTGATGAAGGCTCACAAGTTTGCAGTCACTCTTCGAAATCAATGATTATTTTCATGAGAAACTGGAATCACGACAATTTCATTAGTTCACATACCTTCCAAGGGCAACGATGCAACTCCAATGGACTTTTTTGCTTTACACCTGCTTAAACACGTCTTGGAAACCGATATTCACGTACATTAGAAATTCTGAGGAAAGTTTCCATCGTGTATATGATCTAAGATTACTCTCGCAATCCATCACAAAAGTATGTTGTTTTTTTTTGTTTTTTTTACATTGGAAACAACGATGTCCATGCAGAATGGGATAATAATATTCATTAGATTGAGATATATCCAGGGGGGAATAATACCGGAGCTTATTTTTTCAGGCGGCACTAGTACCGGAAGTTATTTGAGCTGCTTGTCGTTTTTTTTTTTGTTTTTTTTTTTTTTTACTTTTACGTATATATTTTTTCTTTTTTCAAAAATAAGTCCACCCAGCTGAAAGCAGTTTCAATGATAACACAGGATATACAATATTCTTCTAAAACACGACTAACTCTAGCATTTGTATGAAATATCCTTGTGATTTTTAATTGAGTTAAAAGCGCTGTAATGTAGGTAGTTCTAGCTCTCTTTAATGGACTTAGAGCTACATTTAATTTTAATGCAGTTGTAGGATATTTTTATGTGTTTCGAAAAGATGAATAAACAATGCGACTTCTGTTTCAAATCACCTTAGTAGTTTACTGAATGATTTACTTGTACTAGTCTATTTACACCACGAATGTTTTGAAGTAAAAACGAGTCTTTTGTGTTCAAATTATTTCGTGACAACGTGGCAGGAGATACTCCATATATTAAATAATTTGGACAAAGAGTCTAAATTCTATGTCACACATAACACGCAGATATTGATCAAAGGGTAGTTAAGGGTGCGCAGATTCCGAGGGACAAAGAACAGAAAGGTTACGGCAGCTGGATTGAGAGGTATATCCATGATATCAAAAGTGAGTTATATTTTATTATCGCCGTGAGAGCGACTACCAAACATGCCTTGAATTTTTAGGAAGATATTTTCATTGTAGACCCCAAGTTGTTCTTTAGTAGATTTATGTTTATTATTTCAACCACAGAGCCTAGTGTTTAGGGCGCTCGACTCGCAATTTGAGGGTCGCAGGTTCAAATCCTCCTCATCGAACATGCTCTCCCTTTCAGACGTGAAAACATTATGTGACGGTCAATCCCAGTGTTCGTTGGTAAAAGAGTAGACCAAGAGTTGAAGATGGATGGTGTTGACTAGCTGCCTTCCCTCTAGACTATCACTGCTAAATTAGGGACGGCTAGTGCAGAT
>NW_013667364.1:94957-97596 GCF_000517525.1 Limulus polyphemus | reverse complement strand
TCACCATCATGCCCCAAGTTGAACGACAAACGCAGCCTGGCTAACTAATGAATGAGTATTTGTTCAGTTTTAACGAGGAACATGCTGCCAATTATATAGGATGCCAGAAATATACACGCATAAAACAAAGGATATATAACATAGGGCCATATCCAGCGCTGAAAAATCGGGGAGGCAAACCCTCGAGGGAGCCCCCTACTCCAAATGAATTGTTGTCATATAAAGGCCCCTTTTTCGCAGGAAAAAATAATTAAAGCAGAAAACTGCATAAGTATAAAATTTTAATTTGAAATTAAGGTATAAAATAGGCCCGTTTTAAGCGGGGCCGCTGGTTCGGGGAGCTGTTTCTACGGAATTGTAGCTATGTGTATGCGAATTTTTAAATAATACATAATGTAAAGAGCAATTAAAAACTGATTGGGGCCCTTTTGTTGATTGGGTATAGGCCCTTTTGTTCAATAATTGGAGTTGCTTTCCTATTGATGACGTTTCCAATGTTACAATTTTCTTTATATGCCCCCCCCCCTCCAATTTTGAGGAAAAAGCGAGAAAACAGTTACCTCTTCTGCCTCAGCCTGGCTACAGCCCTGAATACTACAAGCATGACAATTACAGAACAAAAACTAAAAACAAATCACACTAACCAACAAAAGAATCCACTACTACCAACAGAAAGCCAACTCAAGCACAACCACACACCAGAGAAGAATACCAGCAGACTAAGTACAAACACTAACAATGAAGATAACAGAGAATTAGCAACAGCAATTACAAATATCATCACCGACTTCCTTTTATTATAACACTGGTTATCAATCGTATCAAAAAACACCTACAACATCTTATACTACATGTAATACACAAAATTCTAACCAGCATCATACTACAATGAATACTCTTACTGTATTACACATAGCTTGAGATCGAACACGTTGCCACGGACACATTGGCAAATATCATATTTATCACCGAAACAATGCTCTAAGACTACCATTCAATAAAAATGGCAGGATACAAATAATAGACAAATCAAACAAGGAATCCCAGAAAGGGGCATACTACTCCTATACAAAAAACAATTATCTATAAACACAATACATCTACTGTCAAAAAATGAAAATATTAAAATAGATGTACTTACAAGCAATATCCAAACAGTCACAATAGCAGGTATATACTGCTCACAACAAAACAAACCAGACACTACACTACTAAACAACATCATCTCCCACAACAACAAATATATTTTTACAGGCGACTTCAAATCAAAAGCACCATTTTCAGTTGCAGAACCACAAACACAAATGGAAGACATCTACTATCATTTCTGGAAGATTCCGATAACTATCTACTAAAAGATACAACACCAACACATACCAGAGACACATATCACTCCAGTGATATACCAGACCTGTGTATGTGTTCACCAACATTAATAAAATTCAGATATACCTACCTACTGAACAATAAAACACCAACACATACCAGTGATACACTAGACCTGTATATGTGTTCACCAACATTAATAAGATTCAGATACCTACCTACTAAGCGATACAACACCAACATATACCAGTGACACATATCACTCCAGTGATATACTATACCTGTGTATGTGTTCACCAATATCAATAAGCAACTTTCTAACATTCAACGTAGGAGAAGATTCAGACAGCGACCATTTACCGATATGGACTGTCTGCGATCTCTCACCATACCAAAATCAAATAAAACATACAGAAAAAAGCAAATTGAAAGAAATATGAGAGATTTAAATAGAACTTCTCCAACATTAACCCATCATAACAGCCTAGATATAGACAGATACTATTCAGTAATCTCAGCCTCATAAAAAAAGCAGACAAATGTATACCAAAAGTATCAATAAACAATACCCAAACCAACTGGCAAAGAAATACTGACATAATCAATAAAATAAAGGAAAGAATAAGATTAAGAAAAGAGTATATGACAACCGGTGACCCACAAACAAAAACGCAAATAAATACACTCGGAAACAATATTAGAAACGACATTAAACTACTAAAATCACAAAAATGGGACACTTTCTGTATACAAATAAACTCAAAAACAGCTCCTAAAGATTTCTGGTCCAATATAAAAAAAGCTACAAAGTCAAAGAAAACAACTATCATCATCTACCCTACACTTAAACATAATAATAAATTAGCATACACAAATAAAAAGAAAGTACACACCTTTAAAGAACAACTCCAAAAAACATTCAAAACACCAAATAACTCAAACATGAACAATCACTTCATGAACATAATACATAATTATATCACAACCAATCGTAATATATGTATATACACCACACTTCACTAAGGACACTCAACACAACAACAGAAGCGTAACACGACTATACAATAAAACAACACATCAGACCCATCACAGTAACAAAAGTACAAGGAAACATAAAACTTTTGAAAAACAAAACACCAGGACAAGACAAAATTAAAAAAATTATTACTCAAGAACGACCCTCTCAGATTATTCGAACATCTCACATCTTTATACAAATATGTTTACGGATTTCCTTCGCTAAAATGCTGAGTTTGATTTCCCGTGGTGGACAAATCTTAGATAGCTCATTGTGTCTCTTTGAGCTAAGGGTG
>NW_013667364.1:84004-94342 GCF_000517525.1 Limulus polyphemus | reverse complement strand
ATAACCTTTCATTCATCATGAATTTACATAATTTCCGTCCAGGGGACGGGTACTCCAGCTAGTAATGTAATATAATAATAACAATGTTTTCATGTCTGTTCCGAAAATTAATGACTCTTATAGACCGTTTACGTAGACACTAATAAACATCGTTTCTGTTTTCACACTCAACATACAGATCATTTATTCTAGGCTTCTTTAGTACTAACGTCCTATTATGTTAGATGAGAGCCCCCCCAGTGGCACAGCGGTATGTCTGTGGAAGTGTACTGCTAGAAACCGGGTTTCGATACCCGTGGTGGGCAGAGCACAGATAGCCCTTTGTGTAGCTTTGTGCTTAATAACAAACAGCAACAACAATGTTAGGTGAGTAAAAATGTGTGCTAGAAAAAATAACGTTCTAAAATATCAGAAAGCAATGTTTAAAATTAACTACTTTTTTTTTAAATACTCTCTTAGTTACGATCCCTGTGGTGGGCAGAATGGATAGTTCATAGAACAGCTTTCCACTGAAAGAAAAACAAACTTTTAGTTTGAAGAATAACTTTTCGAACGGCCTGGCGAGGACACCCGACTCGCAATCTGTGGGTCGCGGGTTCAAATCCCACCACCGAACATGCTCGCTCTTTCAGCCGAGGGGGTGTTGTAATGTTATGGTCAATCCCATTATTCGTTAGTAAAAGAGTAGTCCAAGAGTCAGCGGTGGGTGGTATTAACTAGCTGTTCTCCCTCTAATCTATCACTATTAAATTAGGACAGATAATTCTCGAGTAGCTTTGCGCGAAATTCAATAAAACAAGCAAACAAACTTGTCGAATTTCATAAAATATATTTGTCAAATTTCAAAACAATCCTTTGAATCAATAAGGATTTGACATAGCTTGTAAGTTTCTACATTTTTAATATCTTCTATGATCTATGTGTAGAAATAGACTGAGCTTTGCAAACTTTGCATTAAGATTTAATGACTTATGTATTAAATTACATAAACGGGAAGCAACTTTTCATGTCCTAAGCTAACCTTTCATTAATCATGAACTTACATAACTTCCGTGCAGAGAACGGGTACTCCAGCTAGTATATATATATATATATAGCTTTGTTTGGTTTATCGATAGAATAATTCTATTAATTTCATGTTTGTCAAAACATTTTATTTAAGTAAATAGTAGTATTTCACTTTTAGGTATTATTACCTAAACCGACAAGAACAATACTGACGAAGAACCAACTTGAACTAAATATATAGATAATACGGCTGATATGGGTGGTAAATAGTGATATTTTAAACACAAAACAAATAACAACCTGATGACTACCTAAGGAAACTGAAACGTTGTTGCTTGTTTTGTAACATAACTGAATATAGATCATAAGAAATGAAAAATGTGTGTTTACTAATCACATTCTACATCATTATGATACTGGTCATACCTACAACAGCCAAAAAGAGAGACAGAGATTAAAGGTTATGGACCTTGCATGCTGTTAGTATAAGAATACGTTTAAAAAAAAAGGCTAAACGTACTCGTAAATCTTCACAGCCTTTGCTTTTGAGAAATACATATTACTAGTCCTGCAACTTTACACATTTGTAACGACCACGTGCTTTTAAGTCGCTCTAGAAAAGTCAAATGCACTTCCCTACCACTGAGTTTCAAAACTGGCCGTTCTGTGGCGCTGTTAAAAATGTCAATAGCTTTCTGAAAAGCATTGACTAGTATGTTTGATGTGTTGCCCGGTTACATTTCTGCTATAATGGGTTTGTGCTGTAATTTATCAATATTATCCGTGAAATTTAAATACATCAGGCATACATACAATAGATTAAGAGTACTAACGTGGTATATACAATAGATAAAGACTAGTATATAGTATATACAATAGGTAAAGAGCAGTAACACGTTATATACACAAATAAATAGCAACAATGCATCAGCCCATTAGTAGCACAGCGGTATGTTTACGGACTTACAATGCTAGAAACCAGGTTTCGATACCAGTGGTGGGCAGAGCACAGATAGCCCTTTGTGTAACTTTGTGCTTAACTTCAAACAAGTAATGCTTTATAACCTATGAAAATAGTACATTTTAAAATTATAAGAAAAGCAGAAAAATTATACTAAACTGAATAGTATAATAATAGTTTTTAACTCATTTTGTATATTTCTTTGGAAAATGAATTAACTGTGGATTAACAGCTAAACAATGACACGTAAACAAGTACATAAACCTGTAACACAATTGTTAAATCCTGCTGCTCGTTCCTTGTTTCAGTTTATAGATTAACTGCAATAAGGACGATTGTTGAAAAGTGTAATTTAAAATAAAAGAATTATCAGTTTGTATCAACTAATTATTGTTTATAGCTAACCAAAACATCTTAAACTATGAGGCTTAAAATGTGTGAAAAAATCACGTAAAGAGCGGATTTTTATTTCCATATTCTTCGTAATTTGTCCATTGTAAATTCATGATAATATTTTTGTTCAATCTTCAGTTGGGTTGGATGGTAAGAGACAAAAAGAGTTTCTGAAACGATATTTATATGTGCAGTATAATACTTGAGGCTTAGATGCCGAAAAATGGCAAAGCATTAGAAACAAATAGGCCTAAAATTTGTGATAAAATCATGTTAATTGCAGCTGTATTTTTTTCCAAAATCTTTTTAATTTGTCCATTGCGGATTCTGCAGTTTATTTATTCAATGTACAGCTTACGTCACGCCACATAATGAAACATGCCCTGAAGGATACATTCTGAAGAATCAACTTTGTTGTAAGTATCTAAAAGACTATAGACACACTAACCTTATTCTTTTAATACGTTTTGTGATTAATTTTTTTTTCTTATAACTTCCAATAGAGTACTTTTAAAAGTTAGTTTCAAATTGCATTGTTCTACAACAGTGGTTCTCAAACTTTAGTACCCCGAGGACTTCTTTTAATTTAAAACTTTATCGTGGACCCCCAAACCTATCAATGTTTTCCTTTTAAAACACACAAATGATTCCGTGTACATGAAAATCCTTATTCCAAAATTAAATGTTTTGATTCATATAAATTTAACTTTCGAAAAATATTATTTTTATTCTATAAAGCATGTATGTTTAAATTTTTTGACTTGCAAACCCCGGTTTAAGAAACGCTGTTCTACAACACGTTGTAACGTTGTTCTTTCGTTCGATGGGTTCTTTTTATTAAATTATATCATGAAAATAACACGAAGTACAGTCCATCAATTAACGATAACAAATTATTTATTTCTTCTTTGACGTTTATACAAGCTGCTTTCACTTGTACACTGTTATAATTTGTAGGCCTAAGTTTACAAGTGATATTCAAACGGAAATAATGCTAATTGTATTACGACTAACGTAGAAATAAATTTACCTGTACAATTTCACAGCTGATCGATCAAGTAGCCCGCCGGTGACTCAGCGATAAGTCTGAGGGCTTTTCACACGAATAATCGAGTTTTTAAAAACAAACAGTTGGCAGAGCACAGCCTATTGTGTAGCTTTGCGCTTAACAACAAACAAACAAATAAATCAATCAAGTAACTAAACACATGCGATAAATAACACTATCCCAAGTACTTCGGGCCTGACATGGCCAGGTGGTTAGGGCGCTTGACTTGCAATCTGAGGGTCGCGGGTTCGAATCCCCGTATCACCATACATGCTCGCCTTTTCAGCCATGGAGGCTTTATAATGTGACGGATAATCCCACTATTCGTTGGTAAAAGAGAAGCCCAAGAGTTGGCGGTGGATGGTGATGATTAACTGGCTTCCCTTTAGTATTTCACTGCTAAATTATTGACGGCTAGCGCAGATAGCCCTCGATTAGCTTTGCGCGAAAATTCAATACAAGCACACAAACTCAAATACTTCACTGAAACTAAACCTTCACCAAATGACTGGCACTGTACCAATTAAAAACAAAAATACTGATCATTGCTTCACTGATTCTCGTATTTATAATCTACTCTCGTTTCTCGATTATCCCGAATTTACTAGATTCTTGAAGTCAAATGTAGAACATTATAGGCGTATTTTTAAAACTTTTCAATCTTAACGTCATGCGTCCTTTAGATAACATCTAAATTAAAGCATTGAAAATATAATTTAATATATCTTACAATTTAGCACCAGTTTTGCTTATTAAAAAGTATCAGGGAATCAAACTACGGGAACGAGATGTTTGATCTTGGTGGGAAGTATAGATTTTTTCAAGTTTTTATTTCTGGTGTGACTGGACTTCTGCGATATGAAATATTAGTCTATCAATATAATGTTACAAAGAAATTTCAATTTCTAAAAAACGTGGTTTGACTTCCGCCTAATGAAATATTATTCTAAAACGTCATGTTAACGAGATTATATCTTTTTTACTATGGACGGGGAATCATTACCGAGACACTTTTCTAGTGCAATGTGACATATCTCATTTAGAGTTTTTTTTTTGGTATTATGCTTTTGAAAAATTAAAATTCTATAGACTAATAACATTCCGTTAAAAAGTAGATATATAAAGAACCTTTAAATAACTAAACACGGTAAATTCTAAACAGATTTTTACTGGCCTAACTTTGTTTACCGTGTACTGTATCTGTAATTTGAGCATTTTGTGAGGATGGTCTTTAAACTTAAAATAGACCTAATCATACAGTTGATTTGTAAATGACGTTGCTGCATCTCATCACCATTTATCATAAATTACATTAAAAAATGAGAATACAATAAATCAGTTAACTTTGGTTCATAGAAGGTAACCTGACCGTTTTTTTTTTTTTTCGTAAAATGTAAATAACCTAAGTCTATTTCTTCTCATGAGTTTTGACTCTTGGTTGTTTTTTTGTTGTTGTTTGTCTGGTAATACCATTGCCGATACAGATGTTATAATTGATGCCTGATTTTTTCTGTTAAAGACTCTTACACTAAATGATCTTTCAGTTCCTTGTAAACCTGGGACTTTCAAATCAACAAGTACGGACACCTGCGAATTTTGTCCCACATCAATGTACGCTACCGAGTTCGCGGCCACCTCCTGCACTCAATGTCCACCTGGGACTAAGAGTAAAATTGGATCGTCTTCTGGAAAAAGCTGCAAAAGTACGTTTTAATGTAAAATAATATAAACAAAAATGAGCTTTGTACAGTCACAAAGACAAATCCTTAACGTAAAAAGCAATTCAAAATAATGGTTAGTTCATTTTCTTACACTTAGCTAACCGAATTACAGGTTTCTAGTACCGTGTATTTTAAGAAATGTATCAGGAAAATGTTACTCAATTGTTTTTTCTTTTTAAAGAATTATTGATAAAATGTACATCCTTCAAAATTCCTTATAATTCGGAATCTTGCTCTTTTTTTGTGTACTCGCAATACAGTAGTTTATGTTATACGGGAAAAAGGTTTGACTGATAACAGTGAATAGATTTTATCAAGCAAAGAGACGTGAAATGAACTGAATGTAATTTTTTTAATCTGCTAGTGCTCATTAATTTTGGACGTGTTTTTGTTTTTACAGAATCAGTATTTGAAACACTTAGATACATAGTTGATGGAATTATCATCTTTTGCTTGGTATGTCTGACAGTGTACGGATGGTAAGTGACAATGATAAAATGTTGCAACACTAGCTTTATTTAACTTGACGTCAATCAACAATGTTATTAAATATTATATAATTTATTTTTAGAATTTGTTAATAGTCTGTTAACGTAAAAGGGGGGGGGGGATGTCTTGTATCTCAAGCCAGAATATGCTGAATCATGTTTTAATGACGTCAAAAATGTAAACTTTAACACTTACGTAATTATAACGAGAAAATAATGAAATTAAACACGTTTATGTTTATTTTGTACACTAGACATTGTTATTTAACAAAAACATAATGTACAAATGTTACATATGTATTCATACATATGTACGCATATGTGCATATCCGTATATGTCCCACGGTGGGACAGCCGTAGGTTTACGGATTCCTCGCGGTGGATACAAGTCAAGATCCTTCTAGAATGTTATGACGTGTTACTAGAATCACGTGACGTCCGCTGTCGTAACAATACATCCTATTATCTTTTTTTATATTTAATTATTTTGGCCTTTCTTTTACAGTTACATATCCGTGGTCTGTGTTAGATTTCACGATAATTTTATTTTATAAAATAAGTAATTGTTTTCACGATGTGTTATAAACATTTAATATTTTAAACACTAGATTAAGCGGTCTGATCTGTGAAGTGTTATATATTTGTGTAGACGGTTGTTTCTGTTCATGAATGGTAGGTTACTCAGTGTATCTGGAGCATGAAAGTGGGTTGTTCTGTGTTGTTATTGGTTTCATAGTAAGTGATGAGTTCCACGGTGTGCTTTAAATAACTGTTTGTTTTTACGATATATTCCAAATACGTTGTTATGCATTTTCTCAATGAGCTCTAATGATATAAGCGGGTAATTAATTGGATCTATGTTATGAAAGTGTGTGCTAAGTTCCAAGATGTGTTCTCAAACAGTATTTATATGACTGTTTTCATCATGTGTTTCACAGATGCAGATCTATGGTCAGTTTTAGATTCGGTGATATTGTTCTACCTAACAGAGTAACGGTGTTTATTCATCGTTATTTTCTAATAATCATTCTTTGTTTTTTTTTCAGCATTTTTGCATGGAAATTTGTGTTACATAATAAACTACAACGTGAAAACGTGGACGAGGTATGTTACTAAATACACTGTAATTAATTAACTGGAAATAAAATGTAGCAAAGCTGCTAAGCTTAAGTAGTATTTTTGTTTTATAAATATTTATATGTATCATTATATAACAGGTTTTCAAATGGCTTTTTGTAGAATTAGCAGACAACTCACATCTTCTTAAGCAATAAAAAAAAATCTCGTGAAATTGAAGAATTCGCTTGTACTTGTAGTAAGTTCTACAATCGAACAGAACTACCTTCGTAAATGTAACATCCTCCGACTATTAATATGGGATTTGTATATAAGAATAAACACGGTTTCAATTAAGTATTCCTTAAATCTTGTTTTCTTTAAGTAGCCTAAAGTTTACAAGAACTCCTACAGTCACTCTCATTACTAAACCCACTTAGAGTATCAACGTAAATCACCGACTAATTGTCTCGAATTCTGGTTCATTAAGACCAGCTCTTAGGATCTGATAACACCACGTGCCTCTTCAAATATCAAACTGTATATATATACAGACTTACTTACAAACCACTAGAACGTTCTAAATGTTTACGTTATTAAACATCACTTATTGTTACGCTTACCATGAGGGTCAGTTCTTCATTGTTTAAATAACCTGCATTTGGTTTGTCATCATCTGAAGATAACCAATCTAATGATACTTAAGTAACTAATAAACATAAATAAACTAGAATTTGTCATGTTTGCTTTTTTTTATATATGGTACATTATTGATTTTTCTTTACCAGAGCACATAGGCCTTCCCAGCAACGACACAACTTTAATAGGTATAGCTTTCTTTCTGGATTGTTTAATCGTGAAATATAATCACAGTAGAATCAAATATTGTTAGTAATAGCACGTAAAGCTTTTCATTTTGCCACTTGTTCGCCACAACTCACTCGTCGACGTAACATCCATCGATTGAATGGTATAACATACGAAAATTTGTTGAGTCTCATCACATCCTCAAGAAAAGTATGGCAGAAATTAAGTAGCATCTTTAGCTCCTGACCAAACATGAAGGATGCTGGAATGTAATTCGGGTTTGTAGTTCTGTAGCTCATCAACACATGCAGTGGATATTGGTTGAACATTTTAAAACTTTTGTGCGCACACTAGGTTAGATGGTGCATAGTGTTACTTCTATGTCAATCTTTTTACTCCAAGTGAAGAAAAATGAGGGCTGTTGTCCTGGTTTTCTTTATTCGCAAGATTTTGTGCATTCGAACAAACAAAATTTATTCAAAGTTTTATCCTAAATCACAATAAAGGTTAATAGATATTATATATACCTTGATATAAAATCATTAATCAGTTACAGAGCCAGATTTTTAGCTTTCCCTTTCTCCAATTTTAGCATCCTTAGCCCCGCTATCTTGAAATTTCTAGCTGCTTTATAACTATTTTATAAAGGCAGTTCTCAAACTTCAACTTGTATCACTCTAGGCTAGTCTTGTAAATTACTATGGGACTTCTAATATTCACAGTACTTATGGTATTTCAGCCCAAGTCTTCTTGATATTTTTTCCCATTCTTCTGTCCAGGATGATGCATTAAAGGAAAAGCATACGTTTGGAATTTTTGTGACCATCTTGTTGTCAGGTCATTAGCATTCCGAAAATTCATTAATAATAGAAATGTTGTGTAATCAGCTAGAATACCGCCTAATAATTCCATTCGAGTCACACAGTATCTTAATCCTGGAGTGTTCATGGAACTATTGAAGTAGCCTATATCTTTTACCATTGCGTAATCGTGATAGCATAAGCTTCTACCTCAGAGTCAATGACATCTCTGTCTAGGATCAGTGAGTTTTAAGGAGTTTGGCAAAATCGGGCTGTTAATAAGAAAATTTTTCATTGAGAAAAGTGAATGCCTGTAGTTTCTTTAATATCTGATGAAGAGCGTGAGACATGTTAGGAAACTGCGTAGTTTAAGTCCATTAACTTTATGTGTAGTGTTTCGCGTTGGCTAGTTTTATGTTGCTTCTATTTTTTCTAAATATGCATACACTCCATCAATGAAATGTTTAAGGAGATACATTCTGTGGTGAAAGATGTTCCATTTCTTCGTGTTAAGGCTTCAGTTTTCTTTCTTAACCTTCGCTATATTCTATACAGTCCATCACAGGCAACAATATTTCTGTTGATTATATTGTTACGACAGCGGAGGTCACGTTGTGCTAGTAACACGTCATATTCTCGAAGCTTCGTGAATCCTCAGGAGGTTACTAGATTTCGGTATTCTTTTATATATAAGACGGTCAAGACGTGACGGCAACAATGTAATATGTAATTGAACTGCGGACAGAGAGAGACGTATTGTTGAGTCGAGCACGTGAGACGCTCATTGTGAATTATAGCGTTTGTTATAACGCGACTGTGGAAATTAAGTGTATTGCAAAGTTGTATTCAGAAAGAATAAACCAGTTTTATTTAAGAAATGACTTGTGTTGCTGAAGTTTCATCGGAAAGAAATTATACGGGAAGTTAACTAACGAACAGAGGCGTAACAATATGTTACTGTGGTAAAATGAGACTGATAATCTCACTGAAAAAACTCAAATAATCTTTCACGATTTACTAAAATATACTACACTCCATATGGTTGAAGAATAAAATGGATGAGTCTATAAGCTAATTTAAATGCTGTCTTCTTTCAAAGTTTTTGTTTTATCTACTTCTACCAGAGACTATTGTCTTCAATATGGAGCCAGGTAAAGTATTAAGACTAAAAATAATCCCTTGGAAAAAACTAGATATCGATTTTAGTAAAGCCCATTGGTTCAGCTCTTACATGCAGATGTAGGTACCTATTTGGTTTACTGTTGCCCTTCACCATTGTTTAGTTATACAAAACTAGATGTTTAATACCAAACATTCTCTCTCTCTATATATATATATATTCCTCTAGTGTTATATTAAGTATATTAAGTTTGTTTGGGTTTGAGGCAAAATATTCTAGACAGCATAAAGAAGAATACCTTGACAATGCAATACGCAAAATTTGAATAAACAAAGATATTTTAATGGATTTATTTCACCAATCTAAAACAGAATTGGTAGGCAGCAAAGATTTGGTAATTTGCCTCAACATTACAGCAGGTTACTCACAACTTTTGAAAATATACAAGTACTTAATAAACGCAAATTATACTCAGACATGGAATAAGGTAGTGGCTCCAACCTATCAGAGCCAGAAGAAAAAACATACATTAAAACGAAGATTTTACCCAGCAGCAATGTGACGTAGCTGAAGTAATGATATAAGTACTGAAACGAAGAATGTGGTGTAATAGTATCATTGAAAAGTGTAACTGCATTCGACTTGTAACGAACTGGTATTAAAGATGTGGGTATGTGTGCTATTACTAAGGGTACGACATAAACATATCAATAGTATAACACAACAGTAATAGTGTTGTAAAGTAACAATGCTGTGGTTATATGCTGCTATAACGGTGTGACGCAACAATAATAACGTTGTAATTTAACAGTTCTGTGGATATCTATCTATTTATATACTATTAAAACTCTGAGATTATCTGTAATTAAATACAGCAAAAACGGCGCACAATAGTGCCATATTTGTAATGAAATGAGAATAGAAACAGAATAAAAC
>NW_013667364.1:75127-83023 GCF_000517525.1 Limulus polyphemus | reverse complement strand
ATAAAGTGTTACTGTTACTTATTTGTAAAAGGTTTAAGAGGAAAGACTACAACATAATGAACTAATTCATCACAATATCTGAAAACTCTGACTTCACTTTTTTGAAAAATGAAATGATCTTTACTTTTACTCCCAATCAACAGTCAAATATATTTTCTTGAATTATGAATAACATGAATGGATTGAAATATTTAATTAAATTATCTCAAAATAAACCTTCATTTCGGTGCAAGATTGAAATTAGCTTGAATTCTTCATAATTCTTCAGTCTAGTATACTGCTAAAGGTGTGACGCAACAATAGCAGTGTTGTAACGTAACAGTTCTGTGGATATATATACTGAATGTGTTAAAATGATGTTATCACTACGAAATAAGAGCACTACAGAAGTGTAACAGTAATAGCCATGTGGTAAGGTACTTGCGACATGTTTGAAAGACACTAAAGATATAAGCAACAATTTTTGTGGTAAAACGGGATTGAGTATATGCATCGGTACTAGCAGCTTTATATACATAGCTTTCACAATTTTAAAGAACGATGTTTCAAGTCCCGTGCTGCTTTCTCCATCCTTGATTGTACTTAATCTCATTGTGCGCTATTGTCCAACATCTAATTCTGTGACAGTAGTAAATTAATGAACAACGATTGGTAAACACAATGTATGTTTACAAATCGTTGTTCATTAATTTACCTCTGTTAGCATAATGTGCTTCTCTACACAACTATAAGTTTCTGTGGCGAATGACGGGATACCGTAATAACCTTTCCACGTGCCATCCATTGTACCTGGACTTCGGCTTTGAAGATCACGTTTAAGTAGATTATAGGCCCAAAAGCCCATTGAAGGTGCAGTGAATAATTTGGTAGTTACTTTGTTGAAAGAGATTGATGTGATTCCAGTTTCTTTCTCATAAGACAGTCGTTGATTTCTTGTTGTGGCTGGAAGGTAGTGAACAAGTGGATTATGAGACTTCTTACTTCAAATCCTTGTTTATGTACCTTGTTGACATAACCCAGTAGCTTTTTAGGTTAAGCGTTCTCTTTCATAACTATACTCTTTACTATACAAATGCAAGCGTTGCTTATGATTATTTTGGGGTGTGGGTTTGGAGCCCATTGCTACCCTAAGCCCTGTGCTGTGTAAGCTTTTCCACTTCTGTGACGATCACTGAAGACTTCTGTCTTTCATATATCGTGTCCTTTGGCTTAATAAATATTTTCCTTGGTTGTGACATCATTCCAGCCTTAAGTCTATTAATAATGTCATTGTACTATTGAATGGCCGAGAATTCGCCATGAATTAAACTTACAGAGATGTCGCCCATCACGGTATGACTCGCATCTGCAACGACATCTCACTGCACTAGCAAAATTCATTTAATTCCTGGAGTGTAATAGTATTAGCGGTACGACAAAAGCTAGATATGACTAAAAAAGTACTACCGCTAAGTATTAGGTAAGACATAACGGTTCTGGTGGTAAGCCGTATCAACGCCATAAAAAGTTTGTAAACAAAACAATCTTTAGTAACTGATCACGTATTTTTTATTATATTGCTTATTATTTTACTGGGATTCCAGACTCGTATAATAAATTAACAGTAAAAAATGTGTGTGTGAGAGAGAGTTAAACATTTACTAGAACATAACGTGACAGAAAATTCATATATTTCAAATGAAAAATATGTATTAATAAAACTATGTTAACCAAACATAATTTATGTTGAATAGGTTTGACTTCGGAATAGATTTCAAGAAGAAAAATCTTTGAGTAGTGAATTCAAAATATTCTTTCAGTTTTCTGTTACATTTTTAGGGTTTGGAAATATTAAACCTTGTTGATCGGTTCCTAACAAAACATTCATATAGATTGGTGGTTATGTTTTTTACTATAGCATCATACTACTAGTGGTACCTCGATAGTTTATTACAGTGAAGATTTGGAAATGGACCCTCTTATTAGTCAGAAACACCGCAGTGACAACACAGAATAGATGTTCATAACTGACGCAGAAAATCTACCAGGTTACTTATTTTATAATTAAATATTAGGACAACTTCAAATACCCCTAATATCTTCACTGTTAAATATAAAATCATTGCTGACCCAACAGACCAAGTATGTAAATGTCACCAATTCGTTTCAGATCTTGACCACAAAGTTGCTGAAAACCCGGAAAAGGGCTTTACCCTATAACCCGAGCGCTTTCGAAAGGTGGACGTTTCTTCTTCAGAGAACATCATGGAGAAAAATGGCTCTGGTCGAAATAAAGAGATCAGGTGGTACTGCCGTTTCGTGGTTCTCTAGGAACCAAGCTAGTGTTACCGATTTTTGTCCAAAAAACAAGCAACGCCATGACCTGTATATACCACATCTCTCTTCTATCATTTAATGAATATGGGGTTAAAGCGAGACAAAAAGTGTAGTAATCTTCAATAGAAAATAAAGGCATCAACCAACAAAGACTTAAGTAAACAAAATAAGATAAAGCTTTAACTAGTTTTCCACGTCCTCCCGCCATATTGCCTACACCGCTAAAACTTTGTGGCAGAATTACAGATCCATAAGTTCAGCCTTCATCTATACATCCTACCAGAAAGAAGCAATCCTTGAATAATACTAATCTCAAACCAAAGAAAACAAGTTTAGTTTCAGTTGTTATACAATACAAAAAATAATGATAATTAATAACATATATATATATAAACTATTGCTTGGTTAGTGATATTTTGTCTTATAAACTCGAATACAACAACATTTGAAATTTAATATAAATATGATACGTGCAAACTCTCAATGTTCTTAGAAGTTGCCCAGTCATCTAGTTCGTGTTGGTTTTTTCATCTGTGTATAAGTGGCGGCTCACTAAGTTAACAAAGTATTGGGTCAGTTCACAACACGACCATAAATCATTAAGTGCAGATCCCATACCTCTCGCTGATTTTCCCATAACAAATTAGTTTACAAGCACATCGAGGGTTTGAGTTAATGAACTATTGAGAATCATTGATCGATATAGCCCAGTAAAATTTGCTGCTGAGGTTTTAGAATTTAAGAAAGAGCGGAATCCTGACTAGATTAGTTCTCAGTGTATGTTAATAATTTAAAGGTCTATTATTTGATGAGTCAGGGTCTAATAGCTGTCAACTGGTCGCAAAATTGTATAGTATCTTTACAAGTATGTGTCACAGGAGAATACTATAAACCTGTCAACTTTCAAGACCTACTGTGAAACAAACTAGTATCCAGCTAAAGGAAAGTGCTTCTCGAATTCGATTTCAGTGACATGTGTAATAATCAAACAAAACTAGACCAGTTTCATCAAACAATTATAGAAACACGTGGGTCATCCAGGCGAGTTTTGAACATCAAATAATTTTGACATTTCATTGAAAGACAAAAAAGAAAAACGAAAAAAAAAGTAATGACATCTAAGACTTACTTTGTTATGTATATCACTTAGGTAGTTTTATAAATTGTATTAGTACACATTTGGGCACGTAACTGTACAGTTGACCACCACGTAACTGTACAGTTGACCACCACGTAACTGTACAGTTGACCACCACGTAACTGTACAGTTGATCACTACGTAACTGTACAATTGATCACTTCCTAACTGTCCTTTATGGAAAGTAGTTTCAGTTGCAGCGGTTTAGACAGATCCCCAATGTTAATTGTATGATCTTGAGTAATAATGCTGCTCAATGATATAAGATTTTAAAAACCGCCTAAATATTTGTTGTTGTACAAAAAAATACAATTAAATGTTTTATAACACAAAATGTAGATGTTGGTATAAAGTAGCACGTCAGTGATACAAGTGTCCCAGTTGTTAAAATTGTTATTTGCCTTTACTTCTGAAGAAGACAAGTCCACCTGTCAAAAGCGTTTGAGTTTTATCGTGGTTTTTTTGGGTGTTTAGAACATATTTTTCTAATTAATGAAATTAATGTTTATGCTGCTCTCATTACAAAATCTGTATGATGTTCAAAAGAAATTATTTTTCTTCTTTATCAATAAATATTTTTTTGCAGAAATCGTGTATGATGTTATTATGTCTTGTTCCGAGTCAGTTTAAGGCTCAGGATTATTGTCAAATTGTAAACTATAATTAGTTAAGAACCCGAATAACCCATTATACGTTCGGTATTTATCGATTTCAAACTGTTCATTGTGAAATAAATTATTTGCAATTAAAATATTTCTGTCAGCCATCAGGAAAGGACTTTAACACTGGGAAGAAATTAGATATATAAATAAAAGACTTTCCCGAAAGTAATAATATTATTACTTCTCAAGTTAATTAGGTATCATTATATGAAAAAATAACAACAACCAAACGAAATTTGAAATCACAACAAGTCTGCAGTTACTTATTTCTCAAGGTTCCACATCACATTTCACTACATCCCTGAAGAAGGAAGGATTATAGGATATAGAAGCGTTTAAATTACAGTTGTTGATATTTTGTGATCCTAAGTGCTATTGAAGTAACACGATAAAGTGTTATTTACTTTGAATAAACCTAAAAACAGTTGCACATTAAATGCTGTCTAACTATTTGTTATTTTCATAAATATATTGAAATATCTAAAGAGCAAGTTAGGATATTAAATTACATTGTAATTTCTAGGATCACTGGGGATTTTACTCACACGCTGAGGAAACTGTTCGATTTAATTTAATAGCATGGGAAAAATTATTTTTTTATGAACAAAAATAGTTTGTTTGTTTGGAATTTCACGCAAAGCTACACGAGAGCTATCTGCGCTAGCCGTCTCTAATTTAGCAGTGAAAGCTAGAGGGAAGGCAGTTAGTCATCACCACCTACCACCAACTCTTGGACTACTCTTTTACAAACGAATAGTGGGATTGACTGTCAATTATAACGCTCCCACGGCTGAAAGGGCGAGCATGTTTGGTGGGACGGAGATTTGAATCTGCATCCCTAACCACCTGGCCATGTCGGGCCTAACAAATATAGTAAGTTAAAATTTTCCAAATATTTGAAATATATTAAAAATTATTTTCGGCTCTAATTATCAATAGAGAAATTAGGGGAAAAACTGAACTAAAAAACTAATTTTAATGAATGAAACCTTATTTGAGTACAACTCAAACACTATCACTTTAATTCTGGTCTCTTTGAAAATAAATAGGTTATTTTGTGTCTTATGTTAAGTGGTACAGTTAAAATGGCCCTCCCGATGGGACAGCGGCAAGTCTACAGACTTACAACGCTAAAATTCGGTGTTCGTTTCCATGCAATGGACACAGCAGATAACCCAGTGTGGCTTTGCTCCAAAAAATACAAACAATTAAAACGTTTTACTGCTGTATAGTCTTTAATTCTGGCAATAAATCAAACGCATTGTACGTGAAAACTTTATAAAAATATGTTTATCGTTGTTGACGCATATAAATATACGTTAACACATTATTAACGGCTGGAGACGGCTTGAATGGGTAATGAAGAAAAACTTTACCTGATGATGACAAAACCTTGTCGAAACGTTGTACATTTGCTGTTATGTTAAACTTATATTAAAGTTTTTCTTCATTACCCATTCAAGCCGTCTCCAGCCATTATTAGTCTCAAAGTGGGTTCCTCGTCATCGAATTTAACACATTATGGTGTGTCTTTACACTGGGGTCTCATAATATTGAAAGGCACTTTTAGAAGCACGTTGAAACTCGTACTTAATTGATATCTGAGGTCTAAGTCCTTTGGATGCATTGTTTGACGCACACACAGAAAAGATTCACATCAGCAATTTGCACCAATTAAAATATATATATACTTCTGTGATAGATTGTTTAGGCAGAGCATTCATGATGAGTATACTGGAATGGACGGCAATTGCCTGTTGTTAAAAAACAAATAAACAACTGTAGAGGACGACGTTTCGAAAGACGGAAGACCTTCAAAACATCGTCCTCTACACTCTAAATTGCATACAAATGCACTTGCTTTACTTATGGTAACATTATGTTTGTTGTTAAGCACAAAGCTACAAAATGGACTATCTGTACCGTGCTCACCGTGGTTATCGAAATCCGGTTTTAGCATTATAATTTCCAAACGCACCGCTTAGCCACTGGGGACAGTAGCATTGTGAAAAACAACAACTTATAAACGCTAACGACATTACGACACCTAAGAACTTGAAAAAGACCAGCAACGTTACGACACCTAATTCCTTAGAAATGAAAATATAATTTTTGGCTACCATGAAAAATCTTTAAAGAAAACACAATCCATTCAATAAAGAATGGAATACAGACGTTTC
Source organism: Limulus polyphemus (assembly GCF_000517525.1). Lineage (NCBI taxonomy): Eukaryota > Metazoa > Arthropoda > Merostomata > Xiphosura > Limulidae > Limulus > Limulus polyphemus. The sequence continues at coordinate 76,727 of NW_013667364.1, read as the reverse complement.
GGATTATATTAACTTCCCTCAGTCTCGCTAGATCGATATAGATGTTTAATGATTTTTTAACGACGAAGTTTATCTGGTGAAGCTTTTGGTTACACCGAACTTTGCATTTTTTTCATTACAAATAAACATTTCAGTCTATCTTACTGTATATATATCATTCATGAATTCTTTGTCTTTTAGTTTTATATATTGTTACATAAAGCACGAATCTTTCTTTCTGCCAAAAAATAGAAAAGAAAATCACCCGTGAATAATTCATCTTTACGTTCTCTATATTGTTCTATAAAAAAAATCTTTCTTGCTGCAAAAAAATATTCGTGAATACTTCACCTTCACGTTTTATATATTGTTACATAAAGCATGAATCTTTTTTGCTGCAAAAAATACTTCATCTTCACGGTCTCTGTATTGTTAAATAAAGCACGAATCTTTCTTCTTGCTGCAAAAAAATAAAATAAAATCACTCGTCCTTCACGGTCTGTATATTGTTACATAAAGCATGAATATTTCTTGCTATAAAAGAGAAAAACAATCGCTTGTGAATACTTCACCTTTACGTTTTATATATTGCACCATAAAGCATATAAAGAAACTTACATCATTTTTAATGTCACACGGCACATGCAATCTGGACATTAACCTCTCTGGAGAATTTCGTGAAATTTTTCAATCTTATCATTGACGGTTTAAATATTTCAACGTTACAGTGTTAAAAAAATGATTCAATAATCAAATACCATTAACTGTTTTAGGCTGTTTTTGTATAACAGTCATAATTAAAAGCACTCGTCACTTTTTAAACTCGGTTTCCGAAAATGAACTATTATGTTTATCACGAAAACTTTACAAATTTAACCAATGATCCCTGAACTTCTCAAACCGTTGAAAACTGAAAATCAACATAACTTTCGCAAACCCTGTGGCCCTGATATTTAACTACAATAGCGGAATAGAAATCTTCTGTTATCATAGCTGGAGAAGCTATTAAAATATGCAACACCGGCAGCGCGTGTTCCTAGAGCTCATAAATTTCTTCTGGCCAAGGGGAGAGGACTCGCATTTTAAGGGATCAGCAATAAAATACTAGGACGAATAATATCTCGTGAAAACGTCTGTATAGTGAGTGAAAATTAAATTCATTATTATAATTGTAATTTATTTGCTAAAATAAGCTCACCAGCGGGCTGAAAAGTAGCATGTCAATGATAGTTCTCTCTAACTAATCATCCAGTTGCTAATAGACCTATAACAAAAATAAGTGTTCTTAAAAAAGAATTATGTTGGCATATATTGTCCAATGAGCTAGAGATGAACTAAGTTTAAAAACCTATGGGAATATTTTAATCAATTAAAAAACATTAATTTGATTAAGTAATAAAAACACAGGTTTTTCCAAGATTTATTTTCCCGGGAAAACAAGTAATTGCTACTTCATCCATGTAAATCTTTGAAATTTAAACAACTACCACTACTAATACGTCAAAAGCAATGGAACTTGAAAATAAAATTATCATATAAAGTCCAGGAAATATATATTGTTGAACTGGAGCATGTCGAATTAATGATATAAGTATTGTTCGATTACTCACTGTGTCTATAC
>NW_013667364.1:68131-74385 GCF_000517525.1 Limulus polyphemus | reverse complement strand
TGTGTCTATACATCCGTAGCTTAAACCAAGTTGGCTGTTGATGTAGTGTTGAAATAAATATCGGTAACAATAGCTTGATCAGGATTTTTACAGGAGCATGTCGAATTAATGATATAAGTATTGTTCGATTACTCACTGTGTCTATACATCTGTAGTTTAAACCAAGTTGGCTGTTGATGTAGTGTTGAAATAAATATCGGTAACAATAGCTTGATCAGGATTTTTACAGGAATCGAACAATACTTATATCATTAATTCGACATGCTTACTCACTGTGTCTATACATCCGTAGTTTAAACCAATTTGCCTGTTGATGTAGTGTTGAAATAAATATCGGTAACAATAGCTTGATCAGAATTTTTATTGAAAAGTGTAGAATAACGTATCGTTAATATATATATATATATATATTATAGTAGGCATTTCAGTTAATTTATTTAAAACCAAACCATTCCCGGAGCTACTTGTGAAACTAATAATGTACTTGTGTTTATTTCAAAGCTACCAAAGCTTTCTGCTGCCGTCCCTAATTTTGAACGAGTAAAAAGGGGAAAGCAGCACCCTACTGTCCCTCATACACACTAAGAGATTGACTGTTACTCTTATAACTCCTCCACAGCTTAAAGTGCGGAGAACATTTTGCAGTATCACGCGGATTCGAACCCAATCAACAACTCCAAAATTCTAATACAGGGCCAACTCGTGACCAGCAGTAACGTGTACTACTGATTCTGTTACAAACAGAAAGGGTGAGTATACGAATCAATTAATATAAAATTGCAATATATATAATTTTGCAATATAAAATAATAATACATTTAGAGAAATGAATGAAATAATTTATTTCAATTAGCCAAGAAAATTGTACAAACTGTGTTATTCATGGAAAATTGAAAAAAAAAAAAAATAGTGTATTTGCAAGCAGACTGTAGTTTCTCCAGTGTGTGCTTACTCTTATTTAGTGTAAAGATTAGTGGATGTAGGTGTGTCAGTTGCTTTGTTTCTCGTGTTCGCGCGAATGGTTTCATTTCTTACTTTTTTTTACACGGTTAAGTACCATTTAAAGAATACTTGAGAAGTTTCGCGATGGTGCTAATTTGTTTAGGGTTCTATAAGTTATAGTTCTTTATTTTTATTGCGTCATTTCACAGAAATCGTTTCAACCACGCTAAAGGTAAGTTGGCTAGTAACAAATAGATTTACATTTTGACAAACATCTTAGCCGTATATAATGAAATATTACTTGGACCCTTCAAACATAGGAGTATGGATGTTCTGCAGTGCTCTAATGTTTGTGTAAGCTTTCGTTCAGATTTCAAAAGCTGGCAGAGAAGAAGAAGAAAACAACGTTGCTGTTGTTGTTTTAACGCAATACTACACAGCGGGTTATCTGCGCTCTGTCCACCGCAGGGAATCTAACCACGAATTTTAGCGTAAACTTACCGCTGACCCACCGGGGGGACAAAAAAGACAATGTCCGTGCATGTGGTTCTCGAGTGAAGATAAAGAATGATTATAAAGATGTAAAGATCTTTAATACATCTCTACATTCACATCCTACCAATTTGTGGGTGTTTAAAATATTGTATCAAACGTTTAGTGCTTATTTTGGAAATGTTTAATTATTTTCTGTTTTTTAGAATTATTTCACGTTTTGTTTTGCAAAGCGTGATTTATTAGCAGGAAGGTATATTCATATGAATGTACATGCAAAGACATTTTGATGCCAAGAGCAAAGTTCGGGTGACGTAAATTTAGTTTTGGGGAAATGTTTCAATCATTGCTTTAAAAAAAAATTAAAATAAAAGCAACCAAAAATATTGTTTCTGTCTGGTGTTGAAGACACGATAAGGCTATAAAGTGATATATATATATATATATAATGATATGATACACGATATCTAATGGCTAATAAACAGTTTTCACTGCTAACCCAAACATTTGGCAAACGTTTTCCAACAAAGTCAAGTTTCTGATTTTTAAAAAACTAAGAGAGAAATCGTAAAAAAGTAATAAAATAATTACGTAACTTTTTAAAGCTTGGCGTAGCTGTCAATTTTTTTACTGGTTTAATAAGTTTGAATTTGATCAAATATTAAGTTTTGGAACCTGAGTATTAGGTCCAAGTATCACGTTCCAAGTCATTAGAGACTTCACCTAATATGATTAGAGGGCTATTTGGGGCCTTAGAGATAAATTCGCTTTGCATCAACAAAATGCCGCAATAAAGAAAACGAAATCTGTTAATATTTTCATCAGTTCTTCTCGCGAAGGAAATATGAGCACATTTTTCGAAGCGAAAGGAAATATGAGCACATTTTTCGAAGCGAAACTCATTTCCATAGAATCCATACATATAAAATTACTTCAAATTATTGTAAAGAAGAGAAAAAGGGGTTTTAAATATTTTTATCCTGGTTACTGTATTTATGAACAGTTTATGATGCCAGGTTACAGGATTGTTGAGTATATCCTTAAGACGCACAGATAGTTAATGACTTGGTTTTAATTAGCTTTTCTAAACTGCTACAGATTTTCATTAAGAGGTCCGAGAAGATTACGACGATTTAGTTTTTATTGATGATACCCAATTAGAAATTACATACGGGTTGTGCTCGGGTCGCGATGTCGGATTAAAAGCAACTAAAAAATAATAAAAACATTCTTATTGGCGCTAATAGTATTCCATAAGAGATAAAATATTATACATTTAACTGGTTCCATGTTTTATCTACGTTTCCTTAGAAAGCCTTAAAATTTAAGTAATTTATTTTTGCAAGATATTCATACCTGGCCTTGCATGGCCAGGTGGTTAGGGCACTCGACTCGCAATCTGCGGGTCGCGGGTTCGAATCCCCGTCACACTAAACATGCTCGCCCTTTCAGCCATGGGGGCGTTATAATGTGACGGTCAATCCCACTATTCCTTGGTAAAAGACTAGCCCGAGATTTGGCGGTGGGTGGTGATGAGTAGCTGCCTTCCTTCTAGTCTTACACTGCTAAATTAGGGACGGCTAGCGCAGATATCCTTCGTGTAGCTTTGCGCGATATTCAAAACAAACGAACAAAAAATATTCATACCTAATTTAACGAATGTAATTATAAATTATTTTTATTTAACCCTTCGGCCAGGTAGTTAGGGCGTTTGACTTGTAATCTAAGGGTCCAAACAAACTTAAGCCTTCTTTGTTTGTTTTTGAATTTTGCGAAAATCTACTCGAGAGCTATCTTCACTAGCCGTCCCTAATTTTGAAGTGATAGACTAGAGTGAAGGCTGCTAGTCAACATCAACCATCGTCAACGTTTAGACTACACTTTACCAACGAATAGTGAGATGAACCGTCACTTTATATCGCCTCCATGGTTGAAAGAGCGAACGTGTTCGGGGATGGGATTCGAACTCACGACTCTCAGATTACGAATCAAGTGCCCTAACAACCAGGCTATGTCGGGCAAGTTACTTAACTCTCTTTAAATATTTCACTTCAATGTTCATGCGAAATTCATGTGAAACATGGAGAAAGTTGGAGTCTTTTCTTTATCATAAAAAATTGTAAGTTGTAAACTTAAGTTAAATATAAGATGCTAAGAAACTATTGTCGCGTTTATTTTTATTCACGAAAAATGAGTTCAATGTTTATGAGAAAAAATATTAAAGTGTTCGTGAAATCAGACATCCACAGAAAACAAAACAACATTATATGTGAAATCATCAAAGCTTTTTATACTCATACACAGAAATTAACCCATATCTTTAGTTACACTGTTAAATAACATGATTGTTGTGATAATATTTCAAATATTTGAGAGTGTGGCTGGATTTACGATATTGTTTTGATTTTTTGAGCTGTGGATCCTTGACTTGTAACGATGTTTTGAATATTTGAGCTGTGCTGGCTGGATTTGTGACAATGTTTTGAGTTTCTGAGCTGAGGCAGCCGGATTGTTGAGGTAACTTACACCAGTAAAACGTTTCTTGATTTCTTTCTTTATTACTTTTAACTCTTGTAATTGAAATTGTTTATTGACGTTTATTCTGAAAGTTGCTATTTTTTATTGTTGGTTTGAATAACTAAGAAAAATATTCGTATAGTGTTTGTATCAAGATAATTTTCCTTTATTTATGTTAGGAAAAAGTCACAAAGCCTACTATGTTTCATATAGTCATTAATGATCAGGAATATTCATTGATAATAACGTTTTCTCGGAAGTTCAATTTATTTGGTTGGTTTGTTTCAGCATTTTCATGCAAATCTACACAAAAGGTTATCTGCGCATAGCTGTTCCTATCTTTTATCTGATAGATTATAAGAAATATAGCTAGTCAACGGTACTCACCGCCAACTCATGGGCTACTCTTTATATAACTTAATAGTTGAATTTCACCGTCACTCTTATAACGCAACCACAACTCCAAAGTGCGGAGCGCGTTTTTGCGGCAACAGGACGCGAATCATGCATCCAATTTCGTCTGTAGATGATACAGACTAAAACTGTTGAAACTTTGACATCATGAGAAAGAAAACACAAAGAACGTTTTACGCTTTGTCAAGAATAGTTTAAGTTTGTAAGTTCTTGTTTCTAAGGTAAAATGGCTCACTTGTCATGAAAAAATAAAAGTAATACCTTAAATTAATTTTTGAGATCAAATTTTGTTTGTAGTTAAACACAAAGTTACACAATGATCCATGTGTGCTGTGCCCATCACGAGTATCGAAACCAGGTTTCTAGCGTTATAACTCCGCAGACTTGCCGCTGTGCCACTCAGGGAAGGCAAGATCACATGACTTACTATTTATGGTACAAGAAAGTTTGTATTTTTAATTAATTTTCAACACAATAAGAATGCTACTATTGTGGTAGTAACTTAGCTTTTTAATAAGAATGCTACTATTGTGATAGTAACTTAGCCTTTTTTAATAAGAATGCTATTATTTTGATAGTAACTTAGCTTTTTAATAAGAATGCTACTATTGTGATAGTAACTTAGCTTTTTTAATAAGAATGCTATTATTTTGATAGTAACTTAGTTTTTAATAAGAATGCTACTATTTTGATAGTAACTTAGCTTTTTTAATAAGAATGCTATTATTTTGATAGTAACTTAGTTTTTTTAATAAGAATGCTATTATTTTGATAGTAACTTAGCTTTTTTAATAAGAATGCTACTATTTTGGATAGTAACTTAGCTTTTTTAATAAGAATGCTAAAATCTAAAACTTTTGATATGGGATCATTTATTGAATGCATAAAATAAAATAATGTACACTGCAATAATAAAAACTACCATACATCGTAAACTATAGCACGAAAACGGTGAGGGCGCTTTTCATTACTTAGCTTTACTAATGGTATGAGGCGGTTACAAAATGCGATTTTGGGGTCATTCTATGCAGTGTAAGCTCAGCAAATCTTTAATTATCAATTTCGAAGCAATAAAATGGAAACATGCTTAAGGATTATTCGATATTTGACACCTGGAAGATTCCGTAACACAACTTAAGGAATAAATGTTTAGAAAGAAGCCTACGATTGTTGCTCACAAGCGAACGACAGCCTCAAAATATAGGATTTTACTAATCGATACTACGTGCTCACAACACGTATTACTCAATACGGACTTGGTTTAGTGGATATATGGGATTCTGACTCAGTTAAGCCAGGTAGAAGAATAAGAAATGTGGATTAGTTGAGACTTAATAGACTAAAATTTTATTTAGTTTTCTGTAGATATCGTTTTGAAAACGTAACAGAAATTTAAATCTCTTTTTTGCTGTGATTAACCTGGTATATTTCGCTTTTTATGGCTTCTTTGGTGACAGAAACTAAGTTTAAGTTATAGAAATGAACGGGAAAAAAAGTAAAGAGATCAAAAGTTAAAGTAAAACCTGAGATAATATTTCAGGTATAAATTTCCACTTCTCCTCTTTGAGTAAGTTATTGACATTCTTAGGTATCAGCATACCACCCTCGAATAGAATAGCGTTAGTATCAACACTATACGACTATAACTGAAGCAGAAGGGGATATCCCCTCACTAAACTAGTATCAACACTATACGACTATAACTGAAGCAGAAGGGGATATACCCTCACTAAACTAGTATCAACACTATACGACTATAACTGAAGCAGAAGGAGATATACCCTCACTAAACTAGTATCAACACTATACGACTATAACTGAAGCAGAAGGAGATATACCCTCACTAAACTAGTATCAACACTATACGACTATAACTGAAGCAGAAGGAG
>NW_013667364.1:65148-67310 GCF_000517525.1 Limulus polyphemus | reverse complement strand
TAAACTGTGGTATAAATATAGAGGATGGATAACAGAGTAAACTGTGTTATAGATATAGAGGATGGATAATAGTGAACGGCGTTCTAGATATAGAGGAGGAATAATAGAGTAAACTGTGGTATAAATATAGAGGATGGATAACAGAGTAAACTGTGTTATAGATATAGAGGATGGATAATAGTGAACGGCGTTCTAGATATAGAGGATGGATAATAGAATAAAATGTGTAAAAGCTACGGAGGAGGGATAGTAGAGTGAACGGTGTTATAAATATAGAGGAGGAATAATAGAGTAAACTGTGGTATAGATATAAAGGAGGAATAACAGAGTAAACTGTGGTATAAATATAGAGGATGGATAACAGAGTAAACTGTGGTATAAATATAGAGGATGGATAATAGAGTAAAGTGTGTTATAGCTTCTTGAAGGGAACTGATTTTCGTATTAAAAATTATTCTCATCAGTAGATAATTATAAAAACAACAATCTTAATTTATATTTATATTCCTTTTCAGATGTAAGATAAAAAAAAAACACAATACAGTTATTACATTAACTCGTAGCCTGTAATCTACTCGACTTTGTAACAGAATTCCATCGCTATGTAAGGTTGTGTGTACGTTAAAGATATGTTCCTGGAATACAAACGGATATTGAAAATACGACTTTACAAAAATGGTCGTTGGTGATTTGATATTAATTTGTTCCAGGATGAGATACATTCCAAAGCTTCTACAACAGTTTCACCAGAAATTTTAATTACTTTTTATGTAAAGGTTAGATCGGTTATATAAGTATCTAGATATTATGTTATTATTAATACATTGTGTTATTTACACACCAGGAAAGAATCAATGTTTTTATGTCCAAAGAAATGAAATAAATGAAGAAGTTGTACATTAAGAGCTACACCATGTTTTAACTTGTAAGAAAACATACCGTGTTCTTTACACCAAAAAAGGTACACAATTTTCTTTATGCCTAATTAATATATCATGTTCTTAAAAATATTTACTAGTGTTCTTTATATTTAAGGATATCTGCATCTAAAAAAGATACGATGTCTTATTTCAACAGATATTTTTACTCAACTGTTGAAAACTTATAGGTCATTTTTGTTATAGATTTCATTTGAAAGATTAGTACAACATTGCTTTACAGAACCTTAATACCTAGAAAACCGCAATGAAGTAATGGCAAGCGATGAAAGTCATATGCAAGTACTGTTTGATCTTAATAGCAAGAGTTGACTGTGTATACAGAAGTACTGTTTGATCATAATGGCAAGTGGTGAAAATCATATAAAAGTACTGTTTGATCTTAATAGCAAAAGTTGACTGTGTATACAGAAGTACTGTTTGATCATAATGGCAAGTGGTGAAAATCATATAAAAGTACTGTTTGATCTTAATAGCAAAAGTTGAATGTGTGTACAGAAGCATTGTTTGATCATAATAGCAAGTGGTGAAGGTTTATACAGAAGTACTGTTTGGTCATAATGACAAGTGATGAAAGTCATATAGAAGTACTGTTTGATCTTAATAGCAAGAATTGATAGTGTATACAGAAGTACCGTTTGATCATAATGGCAAATGGTGAAGGTTTATATCGAAGTACTGTGTGATCTTAATAGCAAGAATTGAATGAGTATACAGAAGTACTGTTTAATCATAATGGCAAGAGTTGAATGCGTACATAGAAGACTTGTTTGATCATAATGGCAAGTGATGAAGGTTTATACAGAAGTTCTGTTTGATCATAATGGCAAGTGGTGAAGGTTTATAAAGAAGTACTGTTTGATCATAATGACAAGTGGTGAAGGTTTATACAGAAGTACTGTTTGATCATAATGGCAAATGTTGAAGGTTTATACAGAAGCACTGTTTGATCATAATGGCAAGTGGTGAAGGTTTATACAGAAGCACTGTTTGATCATAATGGCAAATGTTGAAGGTTTATACAGAAGCATTGTTTGATGATAATAACAAGTGGTGAAGGTTTATACAGAAGTACTGTTTGATCATAATGACAAGTGGTGAAGGTTTATACAGAAGTACTGTTTGATCATAATGTCAAATGTTGAAGGTTTATACAGAAGCACTGTTTGATCATAATGGCAAGCGGTGAAGGTTTATACAGAAGTACTGTTTGATCATAATGAC
>NW_013667364.1:49017-64148 GCF_000517525.1 Limulus polyphemus | reverse complement strand
CATAATGACAAGTGGTGAAGGTTTATACAGAAGTACTGTTTGATCATAATGGCAAATGTTGAAGGTTTATACAGATGTACTGTTTGATCATAATGGCAAGCGGTGAAGGTTTATACAGAAGTACTGTTTGATCATAATGACAAGTGGTGAAGGTTTATACAGAAGTACTGTTTGATCATAATGGCAAGTGGTGAAGGTTTATATAGAAGCACTGTTTGATCATAATGGCAAGTGGTGAAGGTTTATACAGATGTACTGTTTGATCATAATGGCAAATGTTGAAGGTTTATACAGAAGTACTGTTTGATCATAATGGCAAGCGGTGAAGGTTTATACAGAAGTACTGTTTGATTATAATGACAAGTGGTGAAGGTTTATACAGAAGTACTGTTTGATCATAATGGCAAGTGGTGAAGGTTTATACAGAAGCACTGTTTGTTAGGCTTTGTTTGGCCAAACATCAGTCTCTGCTTTTTGATATCGATTAATATTCACAGTCTGTACTTTTTCATCGCTTTTTCATATATTAACTTACACACTGTGTTGATTACCATACCTTACTACTTTATCCCCACCCTTTAGTTTGTTATTCTTGTTATACAGGTAAAACATTTTTACAGGGAAATTTGGGATGTTAACGATAAGAAAAATCACTGAGGAAAGCGTTTCGTGAATGATAAGATATAACAGGTGTGGAAGTGAATAAAATTTCTCAGAAATTTATTAACTTCAGAATGATACTTTGGTTTACAAACAGTAGCATCTCGTTCTGTAAAGAACCGTTTCTCAAAGTGACACCTGAACTTTCTTCGAAAACCACACAGAAAAGAAAATGTACAAAACATTGAAAAATTTAAATACTAAAAAAAGCGTTAGACCATGAATATTCAAAGCCTGTTAAATTTTGTTGACTGCCATTAAAGTATCTTATCAGCTTACCGTAGAATTATTCAGAAGAAAAATTTTAACTATGATAATTCTAAAGATTTTAGTAAAACAATCTATGCCAATACGCAATCAGTTCTATGAAAATTTGGAGTGATGTAACGTAATTATTAAGTATTATTTTTCCTTCTTTCGTGTGATTCTTCCTGCAACAGAGATTGAAAAGCTGACAAGTATATATATATATATATATAAAAGTGTTAAATTATCGATAGAACATTAATACATGTCACTAACTCATAACTTGCGAAAAAAAACATTCTCGCTTTGTTTTCGTAAGGATCGCCTCGAGCAGTGAATGGTCAGGTGATCGTGTAGTGCAGTAAAGCTAGCTTTTGTTTGCTTACTTCTAAAGCAAAGTTTCTAAAACCCACAAAACCTCCTAGTTTCAAGAGTAGTAAAGGATAAAGAACAACAAAAAAAACGATAAAGAATGTAAGCGATATTGGACTCTGTGCGTTTTCTGCATCTATCTTACTTAATTTTCTCGTTTTCTATCTGTTTTTATATATATATTGTATAATATCTTTTAACAATGATCCTTCATCTGACATCATTTCATTTCGTACTTTTCCATTTCCTATCGAATATCTTCTGAGTTTTTTCTTTTATAACCTTATCTTTTCACTTGCTCCATCCATCAAACTTTTCCTCTCCCTCTCTCAACTTCTGTTTCCGGCTTCTTATCAGTCATACACATTATTTCATTACCATGGGTTCATTTTTGGGCTTCACATTAATGTTTTACGATCGACTAGGAAAACGCCACTTCATTTTATTGGTAGTCTCTCAAAGTACGAAGTTAGAAATATAAAAAATGTGTTAACTATATACATTGTATATATATATATATATATATCTGTGTGTGGGTAATACTGCTTAAATATACTAGAAAAGGGTTTTTTAAATAAAGTATATTTACTTGCTTTACAACCCAGATTTATCTATACTTTGTCAAAGTAAAATCTTATGAGAACTGGTTAATAAAAAACCTTATATATTTGGACAAGAAATGGGAAAGTTTTCTTGATGGCATTTATAAAAACACTGTTTGATCAGCCTTATTTGGCAAAACATTAAGCTATATTTGTGTTATCGATTAATGTACATAATCTGTAATTTTCTTTTTATTGTTTTTATTTGTGATATTGCTTTTATTCATATCTTAACTTACACACTGTGTTGATTACCAAACACTACTTCACACACACACCCTTCTCGCATTAATAAATTGTTCCTGTTATACAGATAAAACACTTTTACAGGGGAAATCATGATGCTATAATGATAAAGAAATTCATTGAAATAAGCGGTGATATATATGTGTATATATATATAATGAAACACTTTTCAGACACATATCTACGCAGCCTCGGGACATTCCAAGTATTTTTCATAAACCTACACGTTGAGGTTTCGTTATGGAAGCTCACAGAATAACGAGATATTCAACATAAGAAGCTTTGTATTTCAAAGTTCCTTGTGTTCATGGAAGCTCTTCTTATGTTGAATATCTCGTTATGCTGTGATTTGTATTTCAAAGTTCCTTGTGTTTATGGAAGCTCACAGCATAATGAGATATTCAACATAAGAAGATTTGGATTTCATTGTGTCCACAGCCATAACCCTGAACTGTTATGCGAACGAACAAATTGTGTATTATATTAGTTCATCCTTTCTGCAAGATATTGATTCATCCAAAAAATAAGCAGGTCGGTGACCTATAGAATGAATCAATGAAATGTTTCTTAGCGGCCTCTCTTAAGGTAGTTTTACATTTTATACAACCGCCTCTCGTTTTCATTAGGGTTCGTAGTTCAGCGTAAAATTGATAATGTTACCATTATAAGTGAATGTCTAACTTGGTTTTTTTTACTAATTTATACGTATTGTGTGAAAGGGGGAGAATGAACTATGAGAGTACTTGAGATATTTGTGAAAAACACTTAACTGTGCGGAGTCTTACTCGTTGAAATTTGAAACGTATAGTAAGTTGTGTATAAGATGAATGAGTCATTTCTTACTTACTTTAAGAAGAGATATTAAAAATAGTTACTTTCTTTGAATACTATGAAAATTACACATTGATCTTTACTGAAAGGACTTATACCATCTTCATATTTTCCAACAGTCACATTCAAAATAGTTTAAAAGTGAAATTAAATAGCTTATTATACTTACACATTGCTAAATTTTGTTGAGCTAAAATTGGAAGCATATTATGACCCTTTTGTTACTATATTTCTTTTTATGTTCAGAACGTTGATTTAATAAGATATCAGATGTTATTTACATACTCCACAGCCATAACCCTGAACTGTTATGCGAACGAGCAAGTTAGGTATTATATTAGTTTTAATTTATTTACGTTTTTTAATCATGAAAATTAAAATCAATGTTTCTGATCTTAAGCTTCCCCACACCGCTGCCAAATTCATTATATATATATATATATATATTGGCGTGTGGTTTTACCAATGTAAGTGGCATTACAGCATATTACTACATATATATATATATATTAACTTTGATTTTAGAATGAAAAACTTGTAAATGTATTCCAGGTTTTTCTGCAACACAACGACACATTTACATTCTAAATTAATATTTATTTATAATCCTCAAAACATTTTTCATGTGAATGTTACATCATGTTAAAAAGTTGAAATGGGTAAACAGATTGTCAAGCAAAGTCAATTTCCCAGTTTCCGTGCACAGAATATCCTCTTGCGGCCAAAATAAAAATTAAGACGAACACCCACACAAAAGCCCACTCGCGCTTATTACATTCATTCCTATTGTATATTAACTCTGCAGTACACCAAAGCTCGCTAAACATCTCCCCCCCCCCTAGATTAGTATTTGTCTAGATATTTGTAAAACCAAAACTGTAATGGAATATTTTTCATTACATTAGCCCGTTACGGCAAGTAAGGACGCAACAAAAGGTTGATTTTTCTACACACTATACTGTGATAAATCGAATGTTATTTCAGGCAGGCAGACAGACAGACTACGTCGCTTTACTGCCGATCGTTAGTGCTACTTAATAAAGTGTACAGGACAACACGTAGTGTAGATAGTAGTAGTAGTTATGACGTTGAATCAGGCTTGAGTTTGTATTTCTTGGAAAAACGTTAGTTTTTCATTTCTGAGTATTTTCTCGAATTGAAGTTTGGAAAGGTGACACCGTTGAAACCAGGCGATGTCGAGAGATTGCGGTAGCTGAAGAACAACCTCGGTAATCAGCACGAAATAAGCTTGTCGTTCTAGAATGTATAAAATTTCACTTTCTCGAAGTCTCTTATAATGAGTTCAAGCCAAAAACGAGTTGGTGAGTATTTATTGAGAGATAATAAAGAGTGAACTTTAAGTGTAACCTAAATCACGTTCATGTCTCGAGCCATATATCGGCTTAAGATATTTTATTATAAAACTAGTATTTGTAGAAGTTAAAAAATACGATAAGGTTGCAGTTTATAAGTTGTTTACATGATTATCACGATTGGTTATCTCTTTTTTAAAACTTAAACGTGTTAAACTCTACGGCAATCATTTTATATTCAGAAGTTTTACCACGTCTTTTATTTTTTTACAGTTTAATTGTAAGCACTGTAAATCATTATCTTAACACTACCTTAATATTTCTAACACTGATAATTATTAGTAATTAGTATTTCTGATATAAATACACGGCTTATAACTTAGAAACCTAACTTTCCTATATATTTAGAATTACACATCTACTTCAATTCTTTCTTCCAGCGAGAACATGGAAGAATGCGCATGTTACACTTGTAACATGCAATTTGAAATTATCCAAAGTTTTAGGAATTAAAACCCACTATAAATATCGAAACTCAGACAAAAATATTCGTAATCGGAGTGAGTTTAAATATAGACATCACTTACCCTTATTTTAAATATATCGAAAACCTTGGAACTTCAATTGACAATAATAAATTATCTTTCTTCCCATGATAGCAACAATCAAAAAATGTTTTTGTTACAATTACCCTGAAAACAAGCGTCTGAAGCAAAATGTGTGGAGGAGGGAAGGGGAGATGAAAGTGAATAAACTTGTCAATTTTTGTTTGTTTGCTGGATTTTGCGCAAGGCTACTCTAGAACTATCTCCACAAGCCGGCTCTAATTTTTAAATTGTAATAGACTATAGGAAATGCTGCTAGTCAACTCCACCGAACACCAACTACTGTTCTAAGACCGTATAGAGTGGTATGAGTCACTCGGCACCCACACCCCCCAAATGCGGGACGCAAACCACAGAACCTTAACATCAAAATTCAGCACGCTAACTATTTGGTTGTGCTTGTCCTTCAAGCTTGTCAGAAGGTATGCGGAAACTAGTGAATCTCGAGGACGTGATTCACTGGAAACTTTTTTTACCTTTGAAGAGGAAATTTGGGCCTATTTTAATGCAGTGGGAACAGATTACAATGGAAATTATAAAAAAACAAGCAAAATGTATGTTAAAATAACCAGTTTAATAGCAATTTGTATGAACTTCTATGTTTTACAGCAACATCTTTGTATTTTTGAGAATTTATCTCCAGTTGCAAAATTCATGTAGATAGCGAGACATAACTTTGCACCAAAAAAAAACTATTTTAAGTTGGAGAAATCATAAAATAAGTGAAATTTGAGTATTTTAAGTAGATAGCTAATAATGTATTCATTAGATAGAAGTTTACTTTAAGTTACACTTTAATTAGATCTTCATCTCTCGGTAATTTTTCATTAAATATTCTAGTCTTCTTACTTTTAACACAAGTCTTAATCATAAACTAAGTTTGGGGCAAAAATTAAAAACACTGAATGCGTCATAAAATCATTATACACAGGTATTAAATAGACTGAGTGTTTAATATATCCTCAGTGAATAAATTCTGTGCAAAGTTTAAGTAGCTCACAAATTTCTAGTATAAGATATATATATCTTAAATTCTTTCTAGGAGTTTCCACACCCGTTGATTTTGAAACCGATGGTGGATTTAGGCTGTTATAATAAAGTTTTATGCCGAATTTGGCGTCAAAAATTAATCGAGGGTTCAAATATCTTGAAAGAAAACTAATTCTCTGTTTGAGATATTTTTAAAGAATTATAAAATTATAAGCAAACAAAGTCTCGGAGAAAGAATTTTTGGAACTAAAAATCAAGGTTTATAAAATAATTGTAATCTTTAGTTTTATTTTCTCAAATCCTGATTAGTGTTATTTTATCTTCCCTTTATTTACAGTTATTTCAAAGTGTTATATGACGTGATAAAAGTTTTGTCTTTTCGAACATACTTGTTTACCATACACGATTTTCGCATGATTAAGACTTTTGATCGTGAAAAAGAAGAAGGCTTCTTCTTAATGAACTCGTTTAATACCTTCTAGATATCACCAAACTAAACTGAAATCTTTCACATAGCATTTAATGATATTACAAGCTCGAAGTTCCCATCAAACCATCTAGCCTGTTTCTAACTTATATGAAGGTATTTAATTGTATTTTTATGTGTGTATGGAGCGAAGCGCTTCTTAAGAAATTAGATGTTTTATTTCCTATTGTATATCCTAATGTAGTTACTGAAGTGGGTTTTGTGATATTTTTGGTGCTTTGTTTGTCATTGGTGAAGAAGACAGCAGTATGACAATCCACAACTTTGTCCAGCATGGAAAACTTCAAAAAAATGATCTGCAGCCGTTGTTCAGGGTCTTCGATGTCTTAGACCTAACACAAAAATGTCTTTTATTTAATTGAAATTGGTTTGTTTGTAAATAAGCACAAAGCAACACAAGACACTGGGGGGGGAGGCAATTGAAGTTGTTGAGCGAATGGATGAATACTTTTATATTATATTAAAAAATTACCTTATTCGCGTAAATTATGAACTTAAGCAGCACTTAAACAAGCTGTGGTTTGTGACTTTGAGTATTACTCTGTTAAAAATAATTTCTCTATTTTCGATAATAACTGCTCAGCTTAGTATTGTGTATGGTTTCTAGCAGGAATAATGTTCTAATTTCAGAATATAACACTAATATATTAGAGACCAAAACCTCTTAGAACCAATAAAATTTCCCCAATGGCTCAGCAGTAAGCTTGATGGCTTGTTACGTTAAATATTTGGGGCTTGATCCCGGTTGTGGGTACAGCGAAGGTTTTGTTTCTTTGTTTGAAGTTACGCACAAAGCTACACAATGGGCTATCTGTGCTCCGTCCACCACGGGTATCGAAACCCGGTTTTAGCATTGTAAGTCCGCAGACATACCGCTGTGCCACTGGGGGGCACAGCGAAGGTAGCTAGCTTATTGAGCATCTTTCACTTGAAAGAAACAAATCACCTCCGATAAAATCAGAAAAGATAGTTCCAGAACAAATAAACATTAATTTGATATAAATGGATAACAAATAAACATTAATGTGATGTAAGGGGATAACAATTAAACATTAATGTGATATGAGGGGATAACAAATAAACATTAATGTGATGTAAGGGTTTAACAATTAAACATTAATGTGATGTAAGGGGATAACAATTAAACATTAATGTGATGTGAGGGGATAACAAATAAACATTAGTGTGATGTCGGAAGATAACAATTAAACATTAATGTGATGTGAAGGGATAACAAATATACATTAATGTGATGTAAGGGGATAACAATTAAACATCAATGTGATATAAGAGGATAACAGTTCAACATTAATGTGAACTAAGGTGATAACAAGTAAACATTAACTTTAGGAACTGTCAAACAACTCACTTACTTTCTTCACTTTACAATTTCAGATCTGTAACGAGACTGCCGTGGCCTAGTAGTTAGTGTGCAGATCTGTGGATCTGAGGGTCCATGTTACGCGTCCCTTTGCCGCAAAATCGGTATAAGAGGGACAATGAAATCCTATGTTCGATTGCAGTATCCCAAGAGTTGGCGTTGAGTGTTGATAATACGTGCCCCTTCTAGTCTATTAGTTCAAAATTATAAATTGATAGTGCAGATTGACCTTGTGTATTGAAAAAAAAACAGCTCTGTAACGCTAGAAATTTAAAAATAATTTAATCAGTTTACATTAAAACCCGAAAATAAAATATTGTATGTGACTACATAAAAGGTTAACCTGATCTTGCAGTGCTGTACAGATAATCCCCGTGCAGTCGTGTTTCATTTAAAAGCTTTTCTTTGTAAATGACATAAAAAGTTGACCTCAATATATTTACTGGATGTTAATTAGACTGACATTTAAAAGTTCTGCAAGAACTTTGTAGCAATTTGTAAGAGTAATCAAATACGCAGACAGACTAATCAGCTTATATGGACCTAATGTCTGAGACTAAAATCAAGATGCTTTTCTGTCGTTGTATATATTTTTAAGGATTGAATGACAGCAAGAAAGATCTATTAAGTTTATATTGTATAAAAAATAACATAGGTTTATATTGTACGTATGTATAACCAACAATAATAAAAATTAAATTGTTCTAAAACTAAACTGAAACATAACTTTCATCCGCAAGGGAAAAAAAATTAAGCTGTCGTCAATGTAAATTAATTTATCAAACATATATATATATATATATATGCATCGTTTTCCATTAAAGGATCGATTTACCTTTATTCGAGTTATAACAATAATATAACTCGATTTGGAATATTATTATCAAGACAAATGTATTGAGCACTGACAATACATTAATTGACAACTGACAATACATTGGGAAATCTTTCTAACTAACGTAAAACCGCTTGTAATCTAATTATTGAGAGACTTCTTTTGGACATATATATAATATTGTATTCTAAAGAAATATTTGAATAACTAGCAATAAAAGAAATAAAGATTGTGAAGTGGTAATTTTCTGTACGGAGAGCAAATAAACTCGCAATTAATTAACATTTCTGACACGGTGCAAAAGTACTCAAAGTAAACATGTTATTAGATTTACTCCATCAAAATAGTTTAACGTAATTATGAAAATATCTCAGCTCAACCAATACTGTTAAACGTTTGTCTTTAAAGGAAAAAGAAAAATATCGTGAAAGAATGTACTAATAAACGCATGTTAAACAAAGCTTGAATTGTCAATTAATACTCGTTAAATATATTATTATGTTCTAAATAGATTGATTAATGTGTACCGTGAGGAACTAGTTTCTGGACTGTTTTTTTTTTTTTTTGTAAACTGATAAGCATCAGGATATTAAAATACATCTGTATCTTATGTTCGAATTAACAGTCTGTCAGCAAGTTATTTCTAATTACCATTGATAAGCTCCTTTAGCTTCCACTTGCCTGAAATTGACAAACCAACTCGAATGTAAATTTCGTATATTTGAAAATTCAACTATAAACAGCCTTTTATACAGAATATATTGATAAATTGATTTTTCTAAAACAATTCTGAGATTTCATTTCTTCTATGAAAAAACTAAACATCGTTTTTCCCCTTTTTGTAATGTCATTGTTTCTTTTGTTTGTTTGTTTTCTCCTTGAACAAGAACATTTATAATTCATCGAACAGGTTTTTGAGACTGCCTACGATGATTGGTGGGTAAAACGGGAAGGAAAGGCGGTTAGAAAAAAAAAGGTTAATGGAGCATTATTTCAACTCGTATCTTGTTCTGTGGCGACACAATGGTGGTGTGCCTGCGTCGTGTCGTAAAAACCCACAGCCTTGCTTTTGATCGGTTCGTGCGCAGATACGCGCTTAGTTTACAACATGCATGAAATTACTGAACTGTGTTGATGACGTTTGTTAATAATCTGTGGAAAGTACACTGACTCATTCTTCTGAACTGTGAAGTTCACTGAAACATCTACAGATAACGTCTGTTGATCTGTGAATTGACTGACATATCTATAGGTGACGTTTATTAATCTGTGCAAAGCACACCAAGTTATCTTTGGTGTTCACTGAGTTAATCTGTTGATCTGTGAAGTGGACTGAAACATCTACAGATAATGTCTGTTGATCTGTGAATTGAATGAGATATCTATAGATGACGTCTGTTGCATTTTAGTATTCATTTTATTGTTTAAATTAATTCTAATAATCTGCGTTGTAAAATGAATTAACCAGTCTCTTAATTTATAGTTCACTGAACCATTCAAGTTACGTATTGTAATTTTTGGTATCTAATGAGCTACCAAAACAATATATGTTAATCTATGGTGTAAGCTAAGCTATTCAGATAGTATACGTTAATTTGAAGCTGTAAACTGAGTTTTGCAAATGAAGTTTCTTAATACCTAGTGTGCACTGAAGTATGCAAATGGCGTTTGTTAATCCATGGCGTCAGTACTTTGGGTGGTACCCTGTGTCCAAAGGATGCTGCCAAGCAATAGAGAGGGGGAAAAGTAGATACAATGACGTCATAGATTCACGGAGTGGAACCAGAGGGCGCGTTATTCGACTGTCATGACAGGCGGACATAACGTCATAGTTCCACGAAGTGGAACCACAAATTTGATGAGATCATCCTACATGTTTCAACATATAATCAATGATTAGATTTAATTATGATCTACAGTCACTTTATGTATAAAACACTGATTCATTAGTTGTATATTTAATCATACTTTTTACATTTCCTAACCTTTATATGTAAATCACTTATTATCCTGAAAATGACACTTATTCCAGTCTCTAAATAATTTAACATAAAACTTACTGTTTCACTAGTTTATATTCATTCACATAACTGTTCTTGAGAAAATATTGTTTCTTACGATAAAGAACAAGAAAATACACAATCTATTTTGATTTACCTTGCTAATTATAGTTTTAGTTTCTATATCTAAGTGTACTTTTTACAATTACATAATATACATAAAGTTTTGGAAGATGTAGAAATGAACGCATAATGTTTTTATCAATGTGACTAACAAACAAAGGTCAGAACTTGTCATCGACTGGTCAGGTGAAATATCTCACAGCCCCACACTGAATGTGTGACTACGTGACGATCTCCTAACAAACAGTTGTCTTGACATTAATGCCTACACTGTTTGTGTGTGTGTGTGGTATTTCTTAACAAATAGCGTCTTAATATTAAACAGTCTCAAAGTTTTATGACATTTTTAATCTTCAAGAAAAATGGATGGATAAACAGTAAGTCATTCATTTATTATTTTTAGTTGTAGCAAAATGAAATCATACATTAAATATTGTAACATACATTATATTTGTTTGTATATATATAAATATGTACTTATAAAGTCAAACAGCATATTAGATTATATAGAGAATTAAATAGTCGTCCTTTTCAGAAATGAAAAGTATGTAAAGTAAATTATTGGTTATAATAACTGTCTCATTTAAATAATGAATAGTATGTATGTTATAATAGTTGTCTTGTTGAACTAAGAGTTTTTGAGTCCTTTCCAGGACAATAATTGTGAAAAGTATACTTAGATATAGAAACTAAAACTATAATCAGTATGTTAAATCAAAATAGAACACAATTATATGGATAAAGACGAACTAGTGAAACAGTAAGCTTTCATTTTAAATTATTTAAAGATTTAAATAAGTGTCCTTTTTTAGGATAATAAGGAACTATGGCATCATGTCCGCTTGTCATTTCGGCCTAGCAACATGTCTCTAACAACGCGCCCTCTGTTTCCACTTTGTAAAACTATGACGTCATCTTCTCTGATGACATCTTTATATGGCACCAGCGCCTTCTTGGAACTATGACGTCATCGTCTCTGCCCTTCCCTATTGCCTGGCGATCTCCCACTGAGGCGGCATCCTTTGGGCACAGGCCTACCCCCCCCCCTAACTACTGGCGTCTGATTTGCATAAGTTACATAAATAAGTTGTGCTATCAAATGAATAACGCATACGACATTCGTTAACTCTTGCATGGGGTTTATAGAATTATTCCAATGACGTGGTTTAAGTAATGATGTATCTGTGTCATCCAAATGTCACCTATCAATATATATAGTGTCCAGTGAAGTAAACGCATGGCATCTCTTAATACGTGGGAGAGCCCGATTATTCAAATGATGGATCTTATATCTGATGTCATCTGAAGTATAAAAATGATCTCATAGGTAGCGTCCATCAAATTATACAAATTACATCTCTTAATCCATGATGTAAACTGAGTTACTGTTAAACTAAATTATTCAAATGATGGATCTTATACACGATATCCACTAAAGTATAGAAACGATCTCATAGATAGCGTCTACCGAATTGTACAAATGTTGTCTCTTAATCCATTATGTAAACTGAGTTACTGAAATGATGGATCTTATATAGAGTGTCCACTGTAGTATACAATTACATATATTAATCTATGAAATGTAGAGTGATCCATTCAAGTTGGCTGATGCTAATCTTTGAGGTATCTTCTGAATTATTTAGTTGCCATTAACCTATTACGTCTTAATTAAGTTATCTATATGTTGTTCCTTCTGTAGCCATTAATGGTTATGCTAAATTTATTGGCTCACTTCATCAATTTAAATTATCTTTATTATAACGTCAAATGTGCCTACGCATTTCGTCTTATTTCTTTATTCTGATGTCAAGCTCGTCTATATTTTTCATACATCTGACTTTAATGTTTACAGTGCTTAAGTACATTATTAGTTTGTGTGTAATATTTTTTCGCAGTCAGAACCAGCTTTGACGTATTGGATCTTGACCCAACCAACTTTAACTGTTCACAGTGCTTAAGCATATTATTAGTTTGAGCGTACACATTTATTCGTAGTCGGCACCAACACTAGCGTATTGTCGAATTTATACATTTTATAGTATAAGTAAAGAAAGTGTACTTTTAAATGTTTGAGGGTAGAATGGGAGAACAAATTAAATATTTTTCGTGTTTCAAAAAAAAACTATCTAAAGTGTTAATGATTCTTGAAGTTCTAAATCAATATCAATAAATAAACACTATATCAAAAGTATATTTTGTACAAGTTACTAACTATTTTGTAGATAGAAGCAAAATATGATAAATTTTAACAAATGGTAAGTAAAGGCTTTCATTAGACTTGCTCGTACCCAATGTGGCGCTACTTGTTTTTGGTGTTCAAGCTTCTCTCATGTCTGAGTAGGCAGCTTGAAACTGCAGTGTCAACTATAGTAGCAACCCCGAAGTTACTAGACGACTATAACGGCGCCGGTTTGCCGGCATCTATGCATCGAATTGCCGCATTGTATGAAGGAGATACAAGTCTGTTCAAAACAAATACAGTTTGAAGTCTCTATGAAATAACCGAATTGGAATCAATGTCCTTAAAATGTCTTAAATAGTGTTATTATGTGAGATAGAAGTTACTAACTTCAGAGAAGAGTGTAACAACAGTAAATGGTCAGTGTCTGCAGTGGATATTATTACTTCTGTGGCAGTATGAGGTATTCATTCGTATTTTCTTTATCTGGTTCGATAATTTTAAAACACTTATTGAAAACCAAAGTATAATTATTAACGACCTATTCCACTAACTTATTTGTATGCATTAAACTGATATGATTCTGTTATTTCTTCACAACATATCTTAATTAAAACTTTGCAGCTTTAGAAAACCGAATGTTGTCAGCTTTAGCTAGTAATGTTATTGAGAACCTTAATATGATTCATAACAAAAAATAACTTTTTCGTTACACAGATTTTCCATACTACAACATTCATTTATGCCCAAATCGTGTTTTTTATGTAGATTGGCATTTCACAGATTTTTGTTATCAGATGAATGTTTAGCTTTAATGGACAGCTCGAATTTTTGGCTTTCATGGACAGCTCATGCCTGTTTCTAGAGTGGGAAGATTGTACTGCACCTTCTCCTGGTCGAAGTCGTTAACTGTGTTTGTTAGCGCGGTCCTTTAATCCAACTCAAATACTCTGAAAGCAACATCAAGAAGTACATATTTCCTGTGATCATTTTTAACATATGTCTTAATAACTGATTAAACATTTTTCACAAAGTATTAAATCTTATTACTTAACGCAGTTTCTTTGCCTTTTTTTTTTTTTTTGTTCATTCATTTACGGTGAAGATTAATTTTCACACTCGTTTTACCCTTTGTAATAGTTAGCGCTTGGAGCTTAATTTTTGATGTAACATTCGTATATAACGTAAATAGTGTAAGTTATAACAGTATTAAATACTACTCTTAAGAGATGAGATTTTGCGATGTTACAACACGTACAAGTAAGAAATTAAATGTTGGGGTTTATAGTATATTGATGACAGAAATGTTTGCAAAATACAAGCTCTAAACGAAAGCACCATATAGAATTTTTCATCCACTATTTTTGGGTCCATTGAATTTCTAAAGAGTATCTTAAGTTGAATTTTAAAAATTATCCAAGAAGGGTAGGACCCAGGAAAACTTGCAATATATTGCATGCGTGTAGATCGAATTCCTCCCAAGTTGTACCCATATATGTATAAAATGTATTAAACAGATGTAAAAACAGCCTCAGATGCCATCAAAATACACCATTTTCAGTAAAAATTCAGAATGCCCCAGACACTTCCACTATGTCTCCTTACTCATTGCTTTTTTCTCCAAAAATATCACCTCCTTTATAGATCTCTGCCTAGTTCCTGTTTTAAACGTTAAATGTTTACCAAGAGAAATGCAACACCAGATCTTATAACGCTTGATTTACGAGTACGTAAACACTAGAAATAATCACGAATTTGAATTCTCCCCCCTATACAGGGTGGGCAAAACGTCTGGGCACCCCCCTCCTAAAATAAAGATAGTGTACATGAAAGAAATAATTTATTGCATATTGACATGCTTACATACATTGACACAGACTAACAAAACGTTTGATTAATAATCCAAAATGTCCGTCTGTTGGCGTTCATTTTCATAACATAGGATGATACATCTCCATGTGTGATGTTACATTCTTCTGAGCGTATTGGGGTGATCTTTTTGTTTCAAAATTTCAGTTGTTTCATATCGTTCCTTTGCCGCAATCGCGAAACGCGAAAAACTAAAGTGTTAACATGAGCTTTAAATAAGGAGGATGCCCAAACTTTTCCCTACCCTGTACATTACAATACATATGTAACGCAGTATATTAATCTCCATGTTCTATTAATTAATTTATTAGTTATTACTATTACCCCTTCGCCCATACGGCTCATTATTCCGCTGACAGTTAATTGAAATGCAACCTTATGCCACGAGCAGG